>NC_056748.1:353519787-353568539 GCF_019279795.1 Protopterus annectens | reverse complement strand
CCCAAATTCTGGACCCCACCCAGTTCGGGATTGTGAAAGGCAGATCATGCATCCTGAACCCAACAGATTTCTCTGAGGCAGTCGATGAGGCTAAGGTGGTTCACACAGCCTATCTTGACCTCGCCAAGGCTTTTTACACCATCCTCCATTCTAGAATTATAGCTAAACGCACTAAACTATGTATAAAACCCTACGTCACAAGATGGGTTGCCAAATGACTCACTGACAGAACCCACACTGTAAAAGTTGCAGACTCCAAATCTGACATCAAACCAGTGATAAGTGGAGTATCACAGGGTTCAGTCCTGGGACCTCTCCTGTTTGGTATCTATTTCTCTGAAGTACAGGCTAACACAGAAGGCCTCTGGCTAACGAAGTTCGCAGATGACTGCAAACTAGGAGCCATAGTAGAGTCCCCAAATGATGTGGACATCCTACAGAAGGGCCTCACTGAGACAGATGCCTGGTGTTAGAGCCATGGCCTCAAGCTCGATGCCAAAAAGTGCATGGTCATCCCCTTTGGTAAACTCTGTACCCGTGAGCTACCACATAGGTGGTACTCTAACACAGAATGTGTGATGAGACCTTGGGACCCAGGTGGACAGTGGTCTCTCCTTTGATCATCACATCGCCACAGTAGTCAGGAAGTCCTTCTACGTGACACCTCATCACAAAAGGGTTCTCATCCGGGGGGGGGGGGGGACGTCTTTGTTCCCCTTTACTTGACACTCATTAGACCCATTAGAGAGTACAACACCCCTTTTGGAATGTACCTCACAAAACATTTGCAGCAGCTGGAAAGGCCCCAGAAGTACCTCACAAAGAGGATTACTGGCCTCAAACAGATGCCCTACACTGACCATCTAAAAAAACTCCAAAACTCCAGCTTTACTCCATAGCATATCACCTACTCTGAGGTGATTTCTGCCTAACATATAAAGCCATGTCAAACCCAGAGCTGTTGGACATGCTACACCTAAAGAAATCCCAATCCCTCTGAGTTACATGCTCTAGGGACCTAAACCTTGTCACCACAATAAACAGGACATGCTGGAGAGAGAGATTCCGGTCCCAGAAACTTCCCATACTCTAGAACAAGCTACCCATCTATGTCAAGCAAAGTTCCTCATTAGCACGTTTCACGAAAAATCTTTTGAGTGGATGGGAGATAGGAAAATATACCCCAGGAATTACTTCTGTGGCTCTGCTCGACAGTGGCACAGGAAAATAACTTTCTTGGGTGGCATAAGCCAGGGAAACTTGTTGGCTAGGCTTACTAAGGCCGACAGCCTAGTACCTACCTATGAACCTATTAGACTAAATACAATATTATGTAGCATTGAAATGTGCTGACATAAGGGTAACAGTTCATTATTTACCCATAACGCAAATGTCAGAGTGGAAAAGTTCAAATAGTGGATAAAGAGGAGGGGAAGAGAAGAGTGAGAAAGTATTTTTTAGAAGTAATAATTAGGGTAGATATGGGAGGCAAGAGAAAAAATGAGTAAAAGCAACATTACAAGTAAGAGAAATGAAACCTAGGAAGAGAAGAAACACTGACAACAAGATTTACCGTGTGCGGTGTAAAAGAACTATAAAGCAAATCTGCACCGATACCGGCTTGCTGCCCTGCTGATGGAGACACTTGTGCAAGTGCAGTGGACTGGCTCCAGTAGGAAGGGATGGCAGCATAACTCTCAACATTATAGAAGAAATCTTGACAAGGCCATAAATAATAGGGGACAAAGGCCCAAAAATGGGACATTTTATAAATATTGCACTTACAAACTTAGAAAGTTGATAAACAGGTTTTGCATTAGAGTGAATTTTAAGGATATGAAGTCTGAAAATCAAATGCCTGTCAACTTTCTGACTTCAGTGTTCAATGATTTGCCAGTGATTTGACAGAAAACTGCAATTTTATGAAAAAACGTCAAATTCTGGACTTTCTGCAAAAATCTGTACTGTTGAGAGATATGGATGGGAGTATTGAACCAACACCCATCAATCATTTTCACTTCTTTGCCAAAGCCATTACAGCAGTGTTTTGCAGAGAGGCGGGAAAAAGCCTTAAATTTGACTGGTATGTTGTGTGGGTAGCCGTTTGAGGAAGGTGGAGGTGTGCCTTTGTAAGTGTGGTGCGAATGTTATGGATTATGAAATGGAGAGATTAAGAGTAAAATTGTGCTCAGTGAAGGTTCCTAGCAATTTCATCACTGCTTGATTCAGACATACATTCCCCTGTGTTTGTCAGTACTATGTTTGAGTGCATTGTTTGAGTGTAGTTTCACTGCTACAACTGCTGCTACTCTTTCAATACAAGTATCTGCTTTGGAAGTTTTCTCCATGAGTCTGTTGCTGAGAGGATGAGAGACAGAATACAGGTACACAACTAAAACAAACGAGATAAATCAATAGTAAGAAAAAGTACTAGGTCACATCAGAGGCTTGGGAGGTCATTGTTAAGAAACGGAGAGCTGTTGTAAAATTTATCATTAAATACCATAAATTCAGGTTATACTATAAGAATAACTATGTAAAGATAACCATGTCAGCAGCCAAAATGCATTATAAATTGAATATTTTACTGTGCACATTTTAAATGGATAGACTGGCCTAAACTCTGGACTGACGCGTTTGCTTTTTTTTTTTTATTCCTGGGAAATGCTATTCAAAAGTGAAGAGGCATAGACATACAAGGGAACAGATTTAGTGGCACACCAGTTTTTTTTTTTTTTTTTTTTATGTCTATTGTCATGCAAAGCTGACTAAATAGCTGAATCTAGTAAAACTGGAAATGTGAGACTGTAGCCCACTGAAGGAGGGGAGATGGGAGGAGAAACCTGGCCAGGAACTGAAACTTGCAAAACTGCTCCTTGTCAAAAATCTTTTTTATCTCAGTAATTTGTTGACACTTTTGCAAGTTTCTTTCAGAGACTGTGTAGTACATCAGTAGGAGCAACATTTGTAAAACTCAGCGCATACCAACCAGTCAATGACACGAGCTGCAGACTCTCAAACTTAGCAGTTCCATTCTAAGTGAATGGAAGTCTAGTCTTGACAACAAATGGTAGGGCTATTTGTTCTCAGTCTGTGCATTATGGGACAGATTTAGCTTTCCAAAGGAATCACGATGTCTGCCCCCATGAGGGCAGACAAGAGTAAAAACAAAATAAAATTAGGAATGAGTACTTATTTTGCTGCAGGCAGCTTTGGGAGGTGTAGTAAATCATGGCAAGATAAAAAATACATGTTTTCTTCACCATTTGCCCATAGTGGTCTTTAAGTCTAGAGTCACTAACCAAGTGTTCTTGCCCAGCATGGGCAGTAGCTGTTGTAAAGACAGCATTTTGAATTTTGGGATGTCCAAGGACTTGTTCAAAATCGATAAGTCCAGTATTGGACGCCTGGCATTGTCTTTTCTGGATACCAGGAACAGTCTTCAATAAAAACCTTGTCCTTTTTCCTGTTATGGTACTGGTTGAATAGCCCCCATATCCATGAGGGACGTAACTTGTTTGAGCCTCTGCCCATTGATTTTTGTGGCAGATCTGGCCAACCGTTTGGAATTGGCCAAGTATGGAAATGAAATCTGTACCCCTGGGATACTATGTTTAATACAAACTTGTCCTGGGTAATTAACTGCCAATTTTGAGCGTGAAGTGCTAATTTCCCCCCAAGGGGGCTGCCAAAAGATAAGTGCTTGGTGATGGTAGAGGGAAGTCACTTGAGACTGCTTACTGTAGAGTTGTGCTTCGTTTCCTCCAGATTTGGAGGTAGAAGCACCCCATTGCTTTGGCCTGCAAGAACCCTGTGATTGGTATCTAGAGCCTTTTGAGCACCTGGATTTGCCTTGTGATGCTCTGTTGGACACAGAAAAGGACCAAGTTTTAGTAGGCCAGTGCCTACTGAATCTGGGTGGCTGCACTTGTAAGAAATATTTTATAGTTTGCATAGATTTAGCTTTGTCTTCCATTTTCTTTAAAACCTCTTCTGCCTTATTACCAGAGTATCATGCTGTAAAGGTGCATCCAACAACTTGGCTTTAACATGATCAGGCAGATTTTGCTCCTTGAGCCAGGCATGCCTTCTAACAGATCCAGTAACTGCGACCCTGCAAGAGGCCTCCAAGGAATCAAAACCACATTGCAAAGTATGCTTTCCAACCTGTTCAGCTATGTAATAATTCCTGTAATTCTTTATTTTCCACACAAACAGAAATAAACATAATTTTCTGTTTCAATAAGCCCATAACGCAAGCACTCCGGTCACTCCAAAGCAAATACAAATATGACTCAGTCATTGTACATGCTGCTGTGAATGACCTGAAACGTACCTCCCTGGAATACATGAAGAGAGACATAGAGGAGCTCTCTGATCATGTAGCCCAGGCTGGTATGACCCTGACCTTGAGCAGCATCTTACCCTCACCTAGAATGATGCCACAGTACAAAGACAAAATGATCGATTTTAACAATTGGCTAAAATTTTGGTGTCATTTAAAGGGGATCCAGTGTCTGTCAGCCTGGGATGACATGCTCTACAAACCATGTTGCTTCGCTAGGGACGGCTTGCACCTGTCACCACTGGGCTTTCGGATATTGGCAAAGTCTCTTGCCACCCCCATAGTGCCTCTTTTAGGCAAGGCTCAAAAGTCAAACCCACCCCCATAGACAGCACAAGGAACAAAAAACTAAGGGTAATGCTGCTTAACGCCAGAAGTCTTAACCTCAAGATGCACGCACTCGAAGCTCTCCTCAGTATGGAGAACATCAATATCTGTGCAGTGACAGAAACCTGGTTCAAGGCTCCAGAGAGCACCCCCAGCACTACCAGGCTATACCTCATACCATGCTTTTCGCCCCCAAAACCCAGATTGAAGCACAAAAGGAGGGGGAGTTTCCATATTTATCAAGGATATCCACACCTCCAGGTTAGTGGCATTGCACGAAATATCGGAGACCATCCATGTGCAACTAACAGTGGGCAAGACTGCTTTTCAGTTTATAGCATCCTACAGACTACCCTCTCAAAGTCAGGAATCCCACTCGGCTTTCCTGAAAACATTGGAGAACATGAAGATCTCTCCGAACACCATTATATTGGGCGACTTCAACTACCCAAACATTGACTGGGAGCACTACTCAAGCCCCAGCACCTTAGCCCAAAGGTTCCTGGAAATTATAAACTCAAATGCTACGGAAAGTACAGTTTTGTACCTACCATAAATGCAGATGTTAGAGTGCTGATACAGCTGCAGTCATAACAGATGGGGTTCTCCTGCCGTCAGGCGGGTCCTCGGTCAGCCGAATTCCAAAGTCTAGGTCCGGCGTCAGTTGTTGTCGCTTCTTCCCTGACGTCAGTGCGACAGGTGGTATAAAAGAACCAGCCGACGCCATTTTCTACAGTTTTTCTTGCCCCAGATGTCAGGTGCCTCCAGAAGGAAGGCAATATATAAATTTATGTAATAATGCAGTGCAATATAATCAAAAAACAGTAGTTGCAAGCAAATACACCATAAATGAATATCCCAATCAAGTTGTATGAGGAGTTAGCCAATAGGCCTGTCCCAAGAGGGGAAGGAGGGAGGGAAACCTGGACTGCAGCTGTATTAGCACTCTAACATCTACATTTATGGTAGGTACAAAACTGTACCATGTTCATCGTGCATACAGCTGCAGTCATAACAGATGGTAGAATCCCAAAGCTAAAAAAGGGGTGGTAGGCACTAGGTGGAACTAGGAAGAGCCAGAATGCCCTGCAAGACTGCAGTGGCAAAGCCTGCTCTAGTTTTGGAGTATAATGGTAGGTGGTAGTGTTTGGAGAAGGTATGCACAGAACTCCAAGTGGCTGCTTCCAAAATATCTTTGGTAGCAACTCCTCTGAGGAAAGCCGCAGAGGTAGCTGTGGCCCTTGTGGAGTGAGATCCGATGCCTGCAGGCGCAGTTTTACCATGAAAAGAGTAACAAAAGCGTATGCAGTGGGCTATCCATTTTGTGATGGTCTGTTTGGAAATTGGCTTCCCTTGAGCTCCTATAGCATAGGACACAAAGTTGTTATGATTTTCTGAAAGGCTTTGTTCTGTCCAAATAACGTAGCTGTCTGTGGATGTCCAAGGAATGTAGTAGTCTCTCCCCTTTGTTTCGAGGATTAGGGTAAAAGGTAGGTAAGTGAATAGCCTGATTCAAAGCTACCCTGGATACCACGTTTGGCATAAAGGACGGATTGGTTCGTAAGGAAACTCTGTCCTGATGGAAAATGATGAAAGGCTGCACAGACATGAGGGCTTGTAGTTCCGATACCCTGCGAGCTGAGGTGATAGCCAGAAGGAAGGCTGTTTTCCAGGACAAATATTGCAAATCTGTTGAGGCAGCTGGCTCAAAAGGAGGTAAAGTCAGCTTTTCTAAAATGAAATTGAGGTCCCAAGCAGGTATTGGTTGTTTCCTTGGGGGTTTTATATTCTTAGCCCCTCTTGAGGAACTGTCTTAAGAGGGGATGAGAGAATAAAGGAGGATCAGTGTTGTATTCTGCAGAAATGGCTAAGGCATGGATTTTGATGGAGGAGAATGAAAGTCCACTGCTTAGCAGCTCAGCTAGATACTGTAATATCTGAGGTAAATTCAGTATTCCAGGATTCTGGCCCTTTTTCTCATTCCAGGCACAAAAACGCTTCCATTTTGCGGAGTAAGCTTTCCTGGTAGAAGGCCTTTTGGCCTCCAAAATGACATCCTGCACCTCCTTGGAGAGTAGGGTCTGTTGTGAAGTTAAGGAATCTTCCATGCGGCCAGATTGAGTGTTTTCAGCTGACTGTGAAGAGTTTTGAAGCTGTGCTGAGTCAGAAGAAGAGGCATTGGAGGTAGGGTCCATGGTGGGGAATGCGTCAGGCTCCTCAGGAGTGGGTACCAGTGTTGTCTTGGCCAGTCTGGAGCAATGAGAATCATCTTTGGTCTGTCTGCTTTGGTTTTTAATAGAACTTTGGGCAGCAGAGGAAGAGGTGGAAAGGCATAAACTGTCATTGTTGTCCAACTGAAAGAGAAAGTGTCCACTCTCCAGGCCTGTGGATGAAAAGTCCTTGAGCAGAATTTTGTCAATTGGTGATTTTTGTGGGAGGCAAAGAGATCTATGTCTGGCCATCCCCATGCTTGAATTATTTCTGTAAAAACTTGAGGGTGCAACTTCCATTCGTGTGGGTCTGTCATATCTGCTTAGGTTGTCTGCCAGCGTGTTTTCCTTGCCTGGCAAGTACTGTGCTTGAAGTTAGATTTGTAATTCCAGAGCCATGTTCCAAAGTGACATGGCCAGCCTGCATAGGGGGTATGAATGGGTTCCTCCCTGTTTATGTACCACATTACTGTGGTGGTGTCTGTCCTTATCAGTAGTTGGCCTGGATGCAGAAGGTCTTTGAAAGCCATAATAGCATTTATTACTGCTAGCATTTCCTTTTGATTGATGTGTAGGTGCTTTTCTTTTTGGGACCATTTGCCTTGAATGCACAGATCAGTCATGTGCGCCCCCCGCAGGCGTAGTCCGAGGCGCCTGTTGTGATGATCTGCTTGAGGCTTGCAGAATGGGAGACCCGTGTTTCTTTGGCATGCTTGAGCCCACCACAGAAATTCCTTTTGAAGACATGGAATCAGTGGTATTATTGTTTCGAAACTGTGGCTGTGTTGAGACCATAGGTTTTTCAGGTACCATTGAAGTTTCCTCATATGCAGCTTTGCACATGGGATTAGTAGGATGCAAGATGCCATGAATCCCAGAGCCTGCAGGATTTTCCTTGCAGTCAGCCTGGTGAAATTTGCTAGTTTTCTGAAGTATTGAGTTAGTTGCCCCTGTTTCTCTGGCGTGAGGTAAGCCATCTGGGTGTTTGTGTCCAAGTTGGCACCCAGGAAAATTATTTTTTGAGAGGGTATTAGCCTTGATTGTTGACAGTGTACCCCAGAGAATTCAACAACATAATTACAAAAGCCAGATGTTTCAGAAGTATGTGCTTGCTGTCCTTTTGGATCAGGCAGTCATCCAAATATGGGTATATTTGTATCCCTTGAAGTCTGCAGTAGGCAATTACTGATGCCAGGCATTTCGTGAATACTCTGGGCGCAGTAGATAAGCCAAAGGGCAATGCAGAGAATTGATAATGGGTTGAACCTGCAAGAAATCTGAGGTATCTTCTGCAATTTTGTCTGATTGGGACATGCAGGTATGCCTCCTTGAGGTCCAATATTACCAGCCAAGACTCCTTGCCCAGCATGGGAAGAAGCTGCTGTAATGTGAGCATCTTGAATTTTGGCACGAGTAAAAATGTGTTTAGGATGGATAGGTCCAAAATAGGTCTCCAATCTTTTCCCTTCCTTGGTACCAGGAATAGTCTGGAATAAAAACCTTGACCTTGTTCTTGAGTAGGTACCTCTTGAATAGCTTTCATGTCCATGAGATCTGAAATTTGTCTTTGTGCCTCTGCCCTTTGATTGTGTGGCAGGTTTGGCATGCCTCTCTTTTGTGGAAGGGTGTGAAAATGGAATCTGTAGCCTCTGTTTATAATGTCCAGGATCCATTTGTCTTTTGTGACAATATGCCAATTTTTCGAAAATGCCAGTTTTCCGCCTAAGGGTGCTGCCATTTGAGCCTTGCTTTGCATGCAAAGGGGAAGTCATTGGGTTTGCTTTCTGAATGGCTGTGAACTATCCTCACCACCTCTTTGTGTAGGAGCTTGCCATTGTCTGCCTCTAAACGATCCTTGAGCTTGGCCCCTGCCCCTCGGGCGCCTGTATCTACCTCCTTGGGGTCTGTCCGTGGATGGAAAGGACCAATTTTTGGAAGGCCAATTTCTACTGAAACGTGGAGGTTGTACCTGTAGAAAATCTTTCACTGTTTGCATTGATTTAGCCTTTTCCTCCATTTTCTTTAATACTTCCTCAGCTTTAACACCAAATAATAAATCTTTTTGTAGAGGGGCATCTAGTAATTTAGCTTCGACATGATCTGGCAAGGTTTGCTCCTTGAGCCAGGCATGTCTACGTATGACTGATCCTTTAACAGCAGCTCTACATGAGGCCTCTAGAGCATCAAAACCACATTGCAAGGTATGTTTACCCACTTGTTCTGCACTATGCATCAAATCCTGCAACTCCTTCAAGTCTGGTTGTTCAGGTTGTGACATTTTGCTTCTCAACTGTGATAACAGAAACTGTTGGTACTTTAACATATGGAACTGGCAGTTTAATGCCCTCATGGTTAAGGTGGCCGAGGTAGCAGAGGTGTATACCTTTTTTCCCCACCTTTCTAAAGCTCTGGAATCTCTCTCTGAAGGTAATGGATTTTTAGCAGTGGAGGCCTTAGTTTCTGGGTCAGCCGCATGGCTTTTGTATAAGAATTGGTGTGAGTCAGGAACCCGGTAGTACCTGTCAGGCTTGACTGGGGCTGGAGGTAGAGAGTCTGGGTTAAGGCAGGCCTCCGAATACACATCATCTAGTATGTCTAAGACAGGAGGTATAGCCAGAGGCCTGTGCTGAGGGAGCAAGAGAAAATCCCTAAGCCTTTTCTTGGAGTCTGAGTACTCTTGGCCTTCCCAGTGGAAGTGTTCCCTCAAGGTATGCAAGGTTTCCCCAAAAGAGTAATCCTCAGGGGGGGAGACAGAGGGAATGGACTCCTCTGCATCAGAATCTTCAAAAGGGGAGTAAGAATGTTCCTGTTCAGAGTGCTCTGAAATAATGGAGGCCTGGTCCGAGGAGGGGGATTCTTCCTCCACTCTGGGTCTTTTGTCCGGGGGGGTTGAGAACCCCTGATAAGAGTAATTAAATCCTCGGCCATTTTAAGAATCTGTTTTTTAGGCATGGGGCCTGGAGAAGGGCCCTGTGTAGCTAGTCTCTTAGAATGCATGGCTGCTTTAGACTTAGTGAAAGCCTTGATGGAAAAAGAAGAGGAAAGCCTGAAGACTCCTTGAGAGGAGGCAGACCTGTCTACATTCTGAGTTTCACCGCCTAGACTGGCTTCGGTATCTGTAGTCGGGGTGTGGGCAGAGGAGCCTGCGACCTCGGGCACAGGAGACACCGCCAATGAAGTGTCGTCGGTAGGCAGGGGCTGCGTAGGTGCCTCGCTGAGAATCGGACCACCTGTAGTCGGCTTTGGCGTGGTGTCAGTAGAGGCCGCGGACCTAGTGTGCCGGTCCTTATCTTTGCGTCTTTTAGTCAAAACTGGAGTCTGAGTATCCGACGACATAATGTAGTTAAATTTGCCAAAATAATGCTGGGCGAACTCCGCCCGATGCTTAATGGTGCGTTTGTTGAATGTAGCACAAAAACGATAGACAGAGACGTCGTGGTCTGGGCCTAAGCAAGGAATGCAGAGGGAATGAAAATCCTTATGCGGCATTTGCTTCCCACATGAAATACAATTATTAACTTTGTCTGACATCGGTCTGAGGCAAGAAAAGTTTCCCCAACGGGGTACTTAGCTTTCAAGAAGACTTCGGTTGCAAAATTTTCGTAATTTAAGGAGCTGGTCGACCGGCACTTGCGAACTGCTTCTGGCACCACGCGGCAAGAAAGACTGAAGAAAATGGCGTCGGCTGGTTCTTTTATACCCCTGTCGCACTGACATCAGGGAAGAAGCTACGACAACCGACGCCAGACCTAGGCTTTGGAATCTGGCCGACCGAGGACCCGCCTGACAGCAGGAGAACCTCATCTGTTACGACTGCAGCTGTACACACGATGAACATCAACTAGTCATCACTCCCACAAGAGGGGACAACATATTAGACCTGATCATTACCAACATGGGGACTCTATGCTCCACACCAGAAGTATAAACCTCACTGGTAAGATCAGACCATAAATTAATTTCACTGGATGTCCACATCCCGACCCCACCCCCAGCCCAGAAAACCACAGTGAAAAAACTTCTCAAAAGCGAACTTCTCACTTCTCAAAACCGAAGTGGAATCCTTCAAGGCCCCACGGCCAGAGAAAACTACGGCCCAAACTGCAGAATCCTATATAAACGCATTCTACGGACATCTCCAGGAATGCATGGATCATGCTATCCCAAACAAAACCAAGACCCAATCATCCAAAGGCAGGCGTCCAGTCTGGTGGACCCCTGCCATAAACAAACTGTACAACATAAGGAGGAAGCTACTACAGGATAGAGCAAAATCCCTAATAGGGAAGGCATCTCTGATCAGTACTAGCAAAAAATTACGATCCCTCATAAAATCCTCCAAGGCCAGCTTAGAGAGAAAAATTGCACAGGACACCAAAGACAAAGGCTTTTTTCAGTTATGTTAGAAACCTGGGATGCAACTCCCAGACTTGTTCTGAGTTGATTCTAAACGACAAAAAATACACTGAACCCACAAACATCGCCAATATCTTGGCAGACAGGTTCAGTGCAAACTTCTCCACCCCCTCCCCCCCAAAAGAGCAAGTATCTATCCCGGCAGAGGGCTGCCTCCCAAACATCTCTGATGCTCAGGTGAAGGCTGCCCTCTCCAAAGCAAAAAAAACTGCTTCCATGAGACCAGATGGCGTCCCAGGTTGTGTCCTACATAAACTCCAAGAGGAACTAATCCCTCAAATAAAACAGCTATACAATCTCAGCCTCATTACAGGATATGTGCCCACAGAATTGCGTACAGCAACAGTGGTCCCACTCCACAAAGGTGGAGCCTCTACGGACCCTGGAAACTATTGCCCCATAAGCCTGACTAGCTTAGTCTGCAAGGCTATGGAGAGGATCATGGAGCTCATAAACAAAGACATTGGGGACCTACAGACACTAGATCCTACCCAGTTCAGCTTCGTCAAGGGCAGATCCTGCCTTTTGAACCTGGTTGACTTCATCTATGGCTTTGGTGACCGTTTCGAAGAAGGGAAGGTAGTCCACACAGCCTATCTGGACCTTGCAAAGGCATTTGACACAATACCCCACTCGGGCATCATAGATAAGCTATCCAGCTTAAACATAAACCCCTATGTCACAAGATGGGTCGCAAACTGGCTCAAAGACAGAACCCACAGAGTGAGAGTTGCTGGAGCCATGTCAGACTCGAAACCGGTCACAAGTGGCGTCACACAGGGTTCTGTCCTGGGACCACTCTTGTTCGGTATATACTTTTCCGAGGTACAGGCAAACGTGGAAGGACTATGGCTCACCAAGTTTGCCGACGACTGCAAACTGGTCGCCATAATCGACTCTCCAGCTGACACAAACTTCCTTCAAAAAGGTCTCACAGAGACATATAACTGGTGCCAGCGCCATGGTTTAAAGCCAAATGCCAAAAAATTTGTAGTCATACCCTTTGGCAAAAACAATGTGCCCTCAAATTACCACATAGGCGGAAACCCATTAAGTACAGAGAAAGTTATTAGGGACCTGGGGACCCAAGTTGACAGCAATCTCTCCTTTGAAAACCACATTGCTAAAGTGGTTAGAAAGACTTTCTACATAGCCCACCTCATCACAAAGGGTTTCACATCTAGATCAAGAGAGGTAATAGTGCCCCCTTTATTCATCCCTCATCAGGCCCATCATAGAATACAATGCCCCTTTTGGGATGTATCTTACCAGACACCTGCAGCAATTAGAAACACCCCAAAAGTATCTCACCAAGAGGATCAAGGGTCTCAAACAGATGCCATATGCTGCTCGGTTAAAAAAACTCCAGCTCTACTCAGTGGCATACCGCCTACTTCGAGGCAATCTATGCCTGACATACAAAGCTATGTCAAATCCAGAATTAATGGACATGCTCCACCTCAGTAAATCTAAATCCCTTAGAGCCACACGCTCGAGGGACTTGAACATCAGCACATCAATAAACAGAACTTGCTGGAGGGACAAGTTCATAACCAGAGGCTCCCTTCGCTCTGGAATAGAATAACAGTTCATGTGAGGCAGAGCACCTCACTGAATCTCTTCAAGAGGAATCTCGATAGGTGGATGGGGGATCGTAGGTTTGTCCCAGGGATTACTCCCGTGTCACTATTAGACAGAGGCACAGTAAACTAAACCTTAAAAAGGGCACAGTATACTCAAATCAAGGGGTGGCGTAAGCCATAAAGAATCGGGCTAGGCTTATAATTGCCCCAGGGGAAGATAGCCTAGTATGAATCTATGAACCTGTGTGAAAGTGGCAGTTTAAGGCCCTAATTGCCATGGTTGCAGACACAAACCTTCTTTCCCCATCATCAGAGGGGGTAGGATTTCTGGCCGTAGAGGCCTTTACACCTTTGGGACCCTGTGAGAGTTTCAGGATCAATAGCAGGATTTTTGAATAAAAATTTGTGGGAGTCAAGAACCCTGTAATATCGGTCTGGCTTACTAAGAGCCGGAGGTAGGGAATCAGGAGCCATGCTCGATTCCGAAAACACATCAATGTCTAATACAGTAGGTATAGCCAAAGGCCTATGCTGAGGAAGAAGGAAATCCCTAAGCCTCTTTTTTGATTCAGAGAATTCCTGACTCTCCCAATGAAAATGTTACCTTAAAAGTATGCACGGTTTCTCCAAAAGAATAATCCTCAGGTGATGCAGATGGAATAAATTCTTCTGCATCTGAATCCTCATAGGGAGGTATAGAAAATTCTTGCTCAGAAGAGGAATCAGAAGAAATAGAAACCTGATCTGAAAATTCATAATCGGCGTCTTGCTTAGGTCTCTTAGCAGGGGGGGGGGGGGTTGGGAACCCCTGATCAAGGTAATCAAGTCCTCAGCCATTTTGGTCATCTGTTTTTTAGGCATAGGGGCTCAAGCACGTGACTCCTGCGTTGTTTTTTTAGACTTAGAAGTTGTTTTCGTTTTTAAAGCTGGCGTCGGTTTTATATAGAAATGTTGAGGTCTGAAAACACCTTCAGAAGCCTCAGTAGAGGCCTGCGACTCAAAAGTAGCAGGTATCAGGGGCTGCGAAAGCACCTCACTGAGTACCGGCGAACTGGCGACTGGCTTAGGCGAAGCTTTGTCGGTTTTGGACCTTGAAGGTCTGTCTTTTGTGTTTTTTTGAACTCCAGTAGTTGGACTGCTATCAGACGACATTTCAGGGTAATTAAATCTGGATCCAAAATATTTTGAAGCAAAAATATACAGACACTTAATAGTGCGTTGGTTAAATCTAGCACAAAACCGACAGCAAGACAAGTTATGATCTGGGCCTAGGCAAGGAATACAGTACAAATGAAAGTCCTTATGAGGTATTGGCTTCCCATAAACAATGCAATTAGTAACTTTTACTGACATCGGTAAGGAGCAAGAAAAGGTTTCCCCAACGGGGTACTTAGCTTTCATTGAAGACTTCGGTTCCGAAACTCTAATGCGAAAATTTCAAGAGTCGGCCGACCGGCACTTGCGAACTGCTTCGGGCACCATGCGGCAAGAAAGACTGAATAAAATGGTGTCGGCTGCATGTTTTATACCCCTGACGACCTGACGTTATGGAAGAGGAGACGGCAACCAATGCAGAATCCAAGACTTTGATATTCAGGCCGACTGAGGGCAACCTGCCAGCATATTAACCAAATGTAATGACTGCAACAGTGAAACCCGAAGAACATCAAACTAAACATAGTCCAAACTGGTCGCAATCTTATAAGACGTAAGCGCTTTCAGGTTACAAAACCCTTCAGACAAACTTCACATAACCATGACAGTCTTTAAAAACATTAAAACATTTCTAAAAGAAACCTCTTACTTTCTATACCTTACCCACCTTTTCTTTAAGGCTGGTTTTAAAGGCACAGAACTATTTAACCCAGGTGGGTTGCCAACTGTATGATCCATCTTAACTCTGCATACTTTTGACAATGCCCCCCCCCTTTTTTTTCATCTGTGCAACATGCAGAACCATAAAAACAAAAGTATGATCTGGAAAGCTATAAACATGCTGGTACAATGCATTATGTTTATCCTTCTATACAATAGATGGCAAATGGTGCAATATTCTAGTTTTTAACTTAGTTTTTCCAACATAAAAACTCAGACATGACTTGCAGCATGCCGTAAACCCCATTCTCTGTATGGCAATCTGCATAAAACTCAAATGTGTATTTTTTTGTTTGTAAAAGGATGTATAAAATAATTTAAACCATTCACATTTGAACACGCTTTGCAATGCCTACAGGGAAAAGTGCCTGTTCTCATGTGTGCAGAGGAAACACGGTTAGCCTTCTTATTTTTAAAACCAGGTTCTATGCCTAACAATGTCTTTTATATTACTATTTCACTTGAAGGTAAATCTAGGTTTCTCATCTAAAATACCCTTCAAGTGATTTAGTATCTTCCAGTTTTGCTTAATATCACATATCTCATACATATTGTTACTATAATGTAGCATTACCTTGGGTTAGTTGTCATACTTAGATGGCTTCAGCTCATCTCCCTGCTGTTCTTTATCATCAGAAAAGCATGGTCTAGCCCTGGCTTCCCTGTTGGATATTATACTGTTCTTCGTTTTTTCTAAATTTTCCTTTTAATAACCCTTTTCCTTAAGATGTTCATTTAACACATCTCTTTGTGAAACTCTGTGCACAGCCGAGAAACTCTGTTATCCTTGCATATTATGAAAGTATGTCTAAGATGCATACGTGCATTCAAATAATGATTTCTCCAACATGATTTCCTATGCAAGGTGGTGTTCATCTTACCAGTTTATGCGACATCTAAAAAGGCAATGGCCTCATTGCTATACTCTGAGAATCTAAGAAAATCTGTATTTTTCTCCAGGTAATCAACAAAGTTTAACAGTTCATCACTGCCCTGTGCTCACAACAAAAAAATATCATCTACAATTCTGGCATAAAAAAATTCATATGCTAATTTAGTGTTAGCCTTCTGGGAAGATAAATATATGTTTAAGTATGAACTGCTATGTAAGACCAACATTTTTTTCCACCAAGCCATTTCAACAGTTGACCCATCGGTGCTGCCCGTATATCGATATTACAAGTTCACGGAAACAACGGCATGAATGCAATTTAGTCATCCAAAGGTATATCTACATACCTATATCGATATCTACATACCTATATCGATATCTACATACCTATATCTACATCTACATACCTATATCTACATCTACATACCTATATCTATATCTACATACCTATATCTATATCTACATACCTATATCTATATCTACATACATCTATATCTACATACATCTATATCTACATACATCTATATCTACATACATCTATATCTACATCTACATATATCTATATATAAAATATAGCTGTGACGCCAGTGCCTTGGCCCAGCAATCAAGGAGCCTCAGTCCTCACCACTAACACCAGTAAAGGGAGTCTCATATAGGAGGAAATAATAACAAACACACAGTAAATTGCAATTTCCCTTAAGAGCACACAGAGATCACGCACTCAGTCCGGGGACCCCAATAAGACTCCCCACTGTCAACTATACGGTCCAGATCTCAGCCAGCTGGGCAAGCTAAAATCTCCAGCACCCTCTCTATACAACCAGTGCTTAGAGTCCCTGCCCAAGCAGCTGACACACCCACACACTGAGAAAAGAGTTTATACAACCACACAGACACTTCAGGGAAGGCTGGCACAGGTTCCCCAGCTGTCCCTGTTTTACCCAGACTATACGGTAGAAATCACTGCCACCACCCAGCTAATATTCATCAGCTACTCAAAGGCCCTTAAAAGGGTGCCCAATTATTACTGTGCAATATTATCCAATTGGTAGTATAACTGAACAGTCAAGGCTTATTAGAGTGACTTGTTACAGGATCCCTATACACATGCAATGTACTCTTAAAGCTCAACTTATCTCTACACAAAAACAGCCACAGTTGAAAGGTATTAAAATATTTAATAATAAATAAAACCACAAGACAATACTTCCTACTACACAGTGCTAGTCAAGGAGTTGAGATCACAGAGAAATACTTAACATAATTCAGCAGTACAGTTCTGACATCACAGAACAGTCTAATCTTTCTAGTTTCTAGCTATTTCTAAGAGAAAATATAAGTCTAAGATAACTTGCATATAGAACATAGGCAGAGTGCTGATGGTGGATGGTCAAGACAAAAATGCTTAATCTCGGAATCTCTCAGTTTTTAAAATCACATTTCTGGTTCCCATTACCTCATTCACACTTCCCAAAATTCCCAGGCTAACAAACTGCATTTACATTCTTAACATCTCATTTTGTCATCTTGCAGCTGGTCAGGAAGCATAGCAATAAAAATACATTTGCATGTTTAAATCTAGTAATTTAACTCTTGGTTAAAACAATAGAAAGAATGTCTTCATCTAGACAGGCTGGCAGACTTTAGATCAAAGGGTTACATGTTTTACTTGGTCAGCAAAGAGCACTGTTGTGACTTTTTTGCAGTTCCACAATTAAAAACAGTAGTCTTTTTCCATTTAATACAACAAGCCTGTGGTTCACATTAATATTTACAGATAACAGAATTATCTATAAAATTCTATCTGGCTAGGCTGGCAGCCTTCACAATGGCATTCAGAGACAACTACTTCTAGAAATGTTTAGGATTATGAAAAAGCAGTAGAGCAATAGAGAAATCAGACAATCTATAAGAATGACAGGTGTGAAAATTGGGTCTTAACAGAATAGCCGATGCATGGGATAGACTGCCATACATTAACGCAAGCACTAGTTTAGATATTCAAGAACCACTTGGACAATTATGGGAAAAACTTTTTTGGTTCACTGGCAAGATAGAAGGGCATTACTGCTCGTGCCTGGAATGTTTGTATGCAAGTAATGGGCCAGGACTGCTAAAGACCCCCCCCCCCCAAACAAAAAATAAACAAACAAAAACAGACTTAAATTGGCTCAGCTTCTAGTGTCCGTCCAGGGGGATCCAGTATCTGTCAGCCTGGGAGGATATGGCAAACAGTCTGCACCTGCCCCCCCCCCAGGCTTTCGGATACTGGCAAAGGCCTTTGCCTCCCCCCATAGTGCCTTTTCTTGTTTTTTGGCATTGCCTACAAGCTTTCCAACATAACAGGGTTGCGCTGCTTAATGCTAGGAGTTTAAACACAACTGCACTCCCTGGAAGCACTCCTCACCTTGGAGGATGCTGACGTCTTAGGCAGTTACAGAAACATGGTTCAAGGCCACTGACAGCACCCTGGCTGTGCAAGGATACAACTCTTTCTACATTGTCAGATCTCAAAATGAGCGTGACTGAAGCAAAGGTAGAGATGTACCTATCTTCATTATAACTAAATATACTTTGAGACTGGTCAAAACAGTACAACTCTCTTGAAACTCCATGTCCAATTAACTATTGGAAAAATATCATACCACATCACTGCTAGCTGTAGATCCCCCACTACGAACCAGGATTAGCACACCAACCTCGATTTGCTGGAATCCCTCAACATACAGCCCAACACCTTACTCAAGGGAGATTTCAACTATCCTTCCCATAGACTGGGGACATACACGAGCAAAAAAGTACAGTTGCGTACACTTGCCATAAATGTAGATGTTGGAGTGTATTCACTGTTGCAGTCATCACACTTGGGTTATCTGCCTGCAGGTAGCCCCCAGTCGGCACGAATACCAGTGTATTAAAATTTCTGCGTCAGATGCTGTCGCTTTTTCCATGACGTCAGATCGTCAGGGGTATAAAACAGACAGCAGACACCATTACATCAGTTTTTCTTGCCCAAGATGTTAGGAGCCCCCAAATAGGAAGTTAGTATATGGTGGGGAACACCACCAGTAAAAAGTATATCAATGCCATTAGGAATGGCCATAGAGAGGAGAGATATAATGATAGAGAAAGCCAGGGGGCTGCAGGGAGGGAAACCAGGACTGCAACAGTGAATACACGCGAACATCTACATTTATGTTAAGTGTACACAACTGTTCTACGTTTGTGTTTCACTTTTGCAGTCATCACACTTGGGTTGATTCCCAAAGCTGAGGAAGGGTGTAGGCTGTCAAGAAGTGTTAGGGCTGGCTAGTAGACCTTGCAAGACTGCTGTAGCAAATCCAGCTCTGGATTTAGAAAAAAATTGCTAAGTTGCAATGCTTGATGAAGGCGTGTACAGAACTCCAGGTTGCAGCTTCCAGAATGTCCCTGGTAGGGACTCCCCTAAGAAATACTGTAGATGTGGAAGCAGCCCTAGTGAAATATGTGCTCAGATCCACTGTGGAGTAGGTTTTCCATGGTGCTTGTAGCAAAAATGGATGCAGTGTGCTATCCATTTGGAAATAGTTTGCTTTGAAATGGCCTTATCCTCTACAGCAAAGCCGACTAGCAGCTGGTCAGATTTTCTGAAAGGTTTATCCCCGTCAGGGTAGAACCAGAGTTGTCTGTGCACATCCAAGGAGTGCAGGATCCTTTCCCCTTTATTCTGAGGGTTAGGGAAGAAGGTTGGCAAATGGATGGATTGGTTTAGCGCCACACTGGACACCACACCTTAGGCATAAAGGACGGGTTAGTCCCGAGGGAAACCCTGTCAGCATGGAAAATAATGAAGGGTTCCACAGCCATTAGTGCCTGTAACTCAAGACACTGTTCTTGCTGAAGTTAGCTAAAAGCAGGGCTGTTTTCCAAGAGAGGAATTTCAACTCTGCTGAAGATGCAGGTTCAAAAGGGGGAAGCATGAGCTTTTCCAGTACAAAGTTAAGGTCCCAGGCAGGGGTGGGTGCTCTCCTAGGGGGCTTTAAGATGTTAGCCCCTCTCAGGAACCGTTTGATGAGAGGGTGAGAAAATAGAGGTGGTTCAGTATTATAATGAGCTAAGATGGCAGAGACATGAATCTTAATGGAGAAGGATAGGCCTCTGGAGTAGCTCTGCTAGGTAATCCAAGATTAGAGGTAAGGAGGGCACTGCTGTGTCCTTCCCTTGAGACGGATTCCAAGAACAATATATTTTCCACTTTTCAGCATAGGATTTCCTAGTACTGGGCCTTCTGGCTTCAAGAATGACATCCAGCACCTGTTTGCTGAGGGTTGCTGGTGGTATATTCAAGCGATAAGCCGGGCTGCAAGGTTTAGGGATTGCAACTGTGGATGCAAAATCTGTCCATTCTGCTGAGACAGCAGGGTAAAAGTCTGGTGAAGGTGCCAGGGTGGCACTGTTAGACAGCATAAGAGTGGGTACCAGTGCTGGCATGGCCAGTCTGGGGCAATAAGAAAGTACAGTTGTCTACACTTAACAAATGTAGATGTAAGAATGTATTCACTCTACAGTCATCACATTTGGGTTATCTGCTTGCAGTAGCCCTCAGTCGGCCTGATTATCAAAGTATTGGGTCCTGTGTCGGTTGCGGTCTCATCTTCCATGACGTCAGGTAGTCAAGGGTATAAAGCATGCAGCCAACACCATTTTTATCATTCTTCTTGCCCCAGATGTCCGGTGCCCCCATAATGGGAAGCAATTATATACAAGGTTATACCTCCAACAAAAAGCAATTACACCAGAAAGCTTTAAGCATATTAAACAAGACTAGAGGTATAGACAATAGAAGTCAGGGGGGCTGGAGGGAGGGTAACCAGGACTGCAACAGTGAATACACTCAAACATCTACATTTATGGCAAGTGTACACAACTGTACTATGTTCTCGCGTTTCACTGTCGCAATCATCACATTTGGGTAGATTCCCAAAGCCAAGGATGGGAGGAGGTAATTAGCATTAGGACCAGCTATAAGGCCCTGCAATACTGCAGTGGCAAAGCCAGCTCTGGATTTAGAAAAAAAATTGGCAAGTGGTAATGCTTGGTGAAAGTATGTAGAGAACTCCAGGTAGCAGCTTCTAGGATGTCCCTGCTAGGGACACCCCTGAGAAAGGCTGTAGAGGTAGATGCAGCCCTGGTTGAATGTGGTTTTATCCCCTGTGGGGTAGGTTTTTCCATGGTGCTTATCAGAAATAAATGCAGTGGCCTATCCACTTAGAAATGGTTTGCTTTCAAACAGCCTTCCCCTCTGCCCCTGCAGCAAATGCAACCAGCAGCTGTTCAGATTTCCTGAAAAGGTTCCATCCTGTCCAAGTAAAATCTAAGTTGTCTGTGCACGTCCAAAGAGTGCAGTCTTCATTCCCCTTAGTTCTGTGGATTAGAAAAGGTTGGCAAAAGAAAGGAATGATTAAGGGCCACACTGGATACCACCTTGGGCATGAAAGAGACTGGTCCTGAGGGACACCCTGTCCGCATGAAAGATGATGAAAGGCTCCACAGCCATGAGGGCCTGTAATTCAGACACCCTTCTTGCTGAAGTGATAGCTAGAAGGAAGGCTGTTTTCCAAAAAAGGAATTTCAACTCTGCATTTGCAGCTGGCTCGAAGGAAGGTACCGTGAGCTTTTCCAATACAAAGTTAAGGTCCCAGGCTGGAGTAGGGGCTCTCCTGGGTGGTCTTAACTTTTTGGCCCCTCTGAGGAATTGCTTCAGCAGTGGATGAGAGAAGGGTGGTTCTGTATTGTAATGAGCTGAAATGGCTGTGGCATGAATTTTGATGGAGAAAAAGGAAAGGCCTTTGTGAAGCATCTCAGTTAACTACTTAAGAATCTGGTAAATTGGGCTGTGCCCATCCTGTGAGTTTGGCTCCAGGAACACAATCTTTTCCATTTTTCTGCATAGGATTTTCTAGTACTAGGCCTCCTTGCCTCCAGGATAACATCCATCACTTGCTTACTGAGGGATGGAACGGAGAGATCAGGTAAATTAGCCAGGCTGCCAGGTTCAGGGTTTGAAGCTGTGGGTGCAGAATCTGGCCCTCCTGCTGAGACAGCAGAGCAGGGGTCTGGGGCAAATGCCATGGTGCCATCAGTAACTCACTGCGCAAGAGGGGGGTACACCAGTGTTGGCGTGGCCAGTCTGGTGAAATTAGTATTTTTCTTGGTCTGTCCTGTTTGATCTTTAGTAGTACCTTGTGGAGAGGAGAGGCAAAGGGGGAAAGGCATAAACTGATGAAGGACAGGGCATCCACTTTCCAAGCTTGTTTGTGGGGAGTCCTTGCGCAATAATTTGTCCAACTGGTAGTTCTTGGGGGAGGCAAACTGGTCCATCTCTGGGCTCCCCCATTTGTTTCTCAACATGTTGAATATCTTAGGTTCCAGTTTCCACTCGTGTGGGTCCATGAGATTTCCGCTTAGGTCGTCTGCCAGTGTATTTAGCTTTCCTGGCAAAAACTGAGCCTGTAGGTGCACTTGGTAGCTTACGGCCATGTTCCACAGAGCCATGGCTAGTCTGCAGAGAGAGTATGAGTGGGTTCCCCCTGCTTGTTTATGTACCATATAACAATGAGGTTTGTCCTTTACCAATAACGGTCCTGGAAGAATGTGGTCCTCATAGGCGGTCAGAGCATACTATACAGCTAACATTTCTTTTTGACTGATGTGCAGGTGCATTTGACTTTGGTTCCATTTGCCCTGAATGCACTTCCCTGCCAGGTGAGCCCCCCATGCATAGTCTGTTAGGGTATGGGCGGCAGGAGGTAGAGTGAATGGCAATCCCTTGTTTTGGTGGCATACTTCTGCCTACTAAAGGAACCGTAGACAAGGCATGATAGGAATCAGATTCTAGATCCTGAGAATGTTGACACCATAAGCTTTTTAGATACCATCGTAGTTTCCTCATATGCAGTCTTACATATGGAATTAGTAGAATGCAGGAGGCCATGAACCCCAGGTCTTGCAGAATTTTCCTTGCAGATAGCTGGATGATTGCAGCCAGTAGTTTGAAGTAGGCTGTCAAATTCACTTTTTTCCCCTGATGTGAGGTAGGCCATCTGGGAAGTTGTATTCAAGCTCACTCCCAGGAATACAATTTGTTGGCAGGGTACAAGATGTGATTTATTTTTGTTTATTGTGTACCCCACAGAAGTTAGTAATTTCTTTACAAATGCCAGAGGATGTAATAGTATGTCCTGGCTTTCTGCTTGAATTAGACAATTGTTCTAGTATGGGTATGTTTGTTTCTTTGCCTGCAAAATGCAAATACTGAGCTAGGCATTTCGTGAATACCCTGGGCGCAGAAGATAAGCCAAAGGGCAGTGTAGAGAAGTGATGGTGCATGTAGCCTGCTTTGAAGCATAGGTATCTTCTGCAAAACTCCCTTATTGGAATGTGCAAGTAGGCTTCCTTTAAATCCAGTGTTGCCAACCAGGCATCCTTGCCTAGCATAGGAAACAGCTGGTGAAAAGTTAGTAACTATTTTGGGATCACCAAAAATGTGTTTTGGAGAGAGAGGTCCAGGATAGGACGCCAGGAGCGGTCTTTTTTGGGCACCAAGAAAAGTCCCGAGTTGAAACCTTGCCCCCTTTCCTCTTCTGGGACAAGGTGAATAGCCCTGATACTTGAGAAAGAGAACTTGCTTTTGAGCCACTGATTTAGGGGTAGATCTGGCCAACCGTTTGGGGTTGGTAAAGTGTGAATGTGGAATCTATCATTGGGAAACTATATTTAAAACCCATTTGTCCTGGGTAATTCCAATTTTTTGCCTGCAGGGCAATCTTTCCCACTAAAGGAACAGTCAGATGTGCAGGGCTTGGAAGTTTTAAAGTTAAGTCATTGAGTCAGTTTACCATAGGGGGGAGGGGGGAGTCTTACTACTCTCTGCTTTGGAAGTAGAAGCCCCCCACTGCTTAGTCCTGTGAGTACCTTGGGACTGAAGCCTGGGTGATCTGTTGGTTCTGGGTTTGGACTGAGAAGGCCTGGAAGAGGCAGGAAAGGACCAATGCCTACTAAATCTGGGAGGCTGTACTTGCAGGAAATCTAACAGTTTGCATAGACTTAGCTTTTTCCTCCATCTTAAGTACTACTTCTGCTTTGTTGCCAAACAGGCGGTCTTGGTTTAAGGGAGCATCCAGCAATTTAGCTTTAACATGATCTAGCAAAGATTGCTCCTTAAGCCAAGCATGCCTTCTAAGTACAGACCCAGTAACAGCAGCCCTGCAAGATGCCTCTAATGAATCAAAACCACACTGCAAAGTACGTTTTCCAACTTGTTCAGCAGAATGCATTAAATCCTGTAAATCTTTATTTTCAGCAGAGTCCGGAATCATTTTCTGTTTAAGCAATCCAATAATATGCTTCTGATAGTTTAACATTTGAAACTGGTAGTTTAAGGCCCTAATGTCCAAGGTTGCAGAAGTGTATACCTTCTTACCCAAACTATCCAACACCCTGGAATCTCTATCAGAGAGGGTAGGATTTTTGGCAGTAGTAGCCTTAATGCCCTTGAGTCCCTGTGAAATGGTCTCAGGATCTGCAGTAGGATTTTTAAAGAGGAACTTGAGTCAGGAACCCTATAATACCCATCAGGTTTTCTGGATGCAGGAAGTAGAGAGTCAGGGGCCAAGCTAGATTCAGAGATGGCATCAACAACATGTCCAGTACAGGGGGGATAGCTAAAGGCCTGTGCTGGGGTAGGAGCAAGAAATCCCTAAGCCTCTTTTTATAGTCAGTGTAATCCTGGCTTTCCCAGCGAAAATGCTCCCTAAGAGCATGCAAGGTTTCAACAAAAGAGAAATCCTCTGGAGGGGAAGAAGAGGGAATGGAGTCCTCTGCATCAGAATCCTCAAGTAGATAAGGGCAAATCCTGGTCAGAGGAAACAGATTTTTCAGAGACCTGATCAGAAGAATCATAAGAAAAAAAATCAGTCCTAGGTCTCAGAGGGGGAAGTGTGGCTTCCCCTGATTAGAATAAGGTCTTCAGCCATTCTTATCAATTTGTTTTTAGGCAAAAAGGCCTGACCATGCGGTCTGGGCGTCGGTTTTCTAGGCATTAGAGTTTTAGGCCCTGAAGAAAAAGATGGCGTTGGTTTAACATGCAAGTCAGTAGGCCTGAATACACACTCAGAAGCTGGTGCCTGCACAGCTGCTCCGGACCCATCCAAGGTAGAGACATCCGCAGGTTCCACAGTTGAAGCATCTCGCGGCATACCGACTCCAAATAGGTCTCAGTAGAGGCCTGCAAATCTGAAGTAGCGGTATCAGGGGCTGCAAAAGCACCCAAGTACCGGTGAACTGGCGACTAGCTTAGAAGCGTCATCTGCAGCTTTGGACCTATGCGGTCAGTCTATCTTTGCGTTTTTTCAGAATGTCGGTAGTCGGGTGGCTTACTGAAGCCATTTCTGGATAATTGAACAGAGTACCAAAATATTTAGAAGTGTAAATAAACTGATGACGAATAGTTCATTATTTAAATAAGGCACAAAACCAACAGCAAGGTACATCGTGGTCTGGGTCTTAGCAAGGAATGCAGTACAAATGAAAATCTTTGAGGTATTTTCTTTCCACATGAAATACAATTGTTAACTTTTACTGACCTCAGTTTAGAGCAAGAAAAACTTTCCCCAACGGGGTACTTAGCTTAGTTGAAGACTTCAGTTCTGAAACTCGAAAATGAAAATTTCAGGAGTTGGCTAACTGGCACTTGCGAACTGCTTCGGACACTGCATGGCAAGAAAGACGGATAAAAATGGCGTCGGCTGCATGCTTTATACCCCTGCCATCATGGAAGATGAGAGAGCAACCGTCGCAGGACCCAAGACTTTAATAATCAGGCCGACTGAGGGCTACTGCAAGCAGACAACCCAAATGTGATGCCTGCAACAATGAAACACAAAACATCTGTCCTCGACCTGCCCAGTTTTGTCTTAAGTAGTACTTATGAGAGGAGGGGCAGAGGGGGAAGGCATAAATTGAGAGGTTTTCCCATTGAAAGGATAGGGCATCCACCTTCCAGGTCCTGCTGGGAGGGATCCTGGTGCAGAATTTGCTCAACTGATGGTTCTGGGGGGGGCAAAGTTCCACCTCCGGTGTTCCCCACCTCTGGATCAGAAGGTTGAAGGTGTTTGGGTCCAATTTCCACTCATGTGGGTCTAGGAGATTTCTGCTCAAGTAGTCTGCCAGTGAAGTTAAGTTTGCCTGGCAGGAACTGAGCTTGTAGATGCACTTGGTTGCTCAAGGCTGTGTTCCACAGGGCCATTGGCCAACCTGCAGAGTGGTTATGAATGGGTCCCCCCCTACATGTTTATGTACCACAACTGTGGTGTTGTCTGTTTTTATAAGCAGTTGTCCTGGAAGGATTAGGTATTTGAAGGCTGTCTGAGGATTCTGTACAGCTAGCATCTCTTTTTGATTGATGTGCAGGATATCTGGGCTGGGCTCCAGTGGGCCTAAATGGACTTGCCTGCAATGTGAGCCCCCCATGCATAGTCTGCCATGTCTGTTTGTCAGGGTTTGGGCAGCAAGGGGTTGAGTGAAAAGTAGTCTCTTGTGGTTGCATGCTTCTGCCCACCAAAGGAACTCTGCCCTTAGACAAGGTATGACTGGAATGATTGTGTCCAGGTCCTGAGAATGCTGGCACCAAAGACTTAAGTACCATTGAAGTTTCCTCATATGCAATCTTGTATATCGAATTAGCAGAATACATGAGGCCATCAACCCTAGGGCTTGCAGTATTTTCCTTGCAGATAGCTGGGTTCTGGTGGCCATTTGTTTGAGGTAGTTTAATCAGATAGACCTGTTTTTTTTTTTTCTGAAGTGAGAAATGCCATCTGGGAAGTTGTGTCCAAGCTTGCTCCCAGGAATGCAATCTTTTGACTGGGCACCAGTTGTGATTTCTTTTCGTTGATGGTGTACTCCAATGAAGTGAGAAGGCTTTTTACAAATGCCAGGTGCTGAAGTAGCAATTCCTGACTGTCCACCTGAATCAGGCAGTCATTTCAGTATGGGAAAATTTGGATATTTCTCTGCCTGCAGTATGCAATGGCTGGAGCCAAGCACTATGCGAATATTCTGGGCACAGTAGATAAGCCAAAGTGCAGAGACCTGACAGTGCATAGAGCCTGCCCAGAAGCATAGATATTTTCTGCAGGTATTTTTATAGGGGTGTGCAGATAAGCTTCTTTTAAGTCTAGAGTGACTAAATCAGGCATCATTGGCTAGCATAGGGAGAAGCTGTTGCAGGGTAAGCATCTTGAATTTTGGAGCACCAGAAATGTGTTGAGAGTGGATAGATCCAGGATTGGGCGCCAAGAGCTCTCTTTTCTGGGCACCAGGAAAAATGTGGAGTAGAAACCCTGCCCCCTTTATTCTACTTGAACAGGTTGAATAGCTCTGATACTGAGCAGGGAAAGTACTTGCTTTTGAGCCTCTGCCCACTAGTTTGGAGGAAGTTCTGGAAACCCGCTTGGGGTTGGCAGTGTATGGAAGTAGAATTTGTACCCCTGGGATTCAATGTTTAGGACCCATCTGTCCCAAGTAATGGACATCCAGTTTTTTGCATGAAGAGCAAGTTTTCCTCCTACGGGTACAAGTAATTGGGCAGGACTGGGAAGGATAACAGAAAAGTCACTGTAAACTTTCCATAAGGGGGTGGCTTACCACTTCCTGTTTTTGAGGTAGGGGCACTCCATTGTTTATATCTCCGCATACCCTGAGACTGTAGTCTGGGTGGCCTGTTTCCCCAGGTTTGGTCTGAGAAGACCTGGAAGGGGTTGGAAAGGACCAATTTGTAGAAGGCCAATGCCTACTGAATCTAGGTTGTTGCACTTGTAAGAATTTAACAGTTTTGCACAGATTTAGAACCTCTTCTGCTTTGGTGCCAAATAAAACAGTACTTATTTAATGGAGTGTCTAGTAATTTGATTCGACATGATCTGGCAAGGTTTGTTTTTAGCCATGCATGCCTTCTCAGTACAGACCCATTGACTGCAGCCCTGCAAGCTGCTTCTATGGCATCAAAGCCACACTGCAAAGTATGCTTTTACTAACTTGGTTTGCAGAATGCATTAACTCTTGCAAGTCCTCATTTTTTGTTTAATTAGTTCCATAATGTACTGCTGGTACTTCAACATGTGAAACTGGCAATTCAATGCCCTGATGGCAGGAGTTGCAGAGGTACATACCTTCTTACCCCCATCTGGCTAAAGCTCTGGAATCCCTGTCTGAAGGGGTAGGATTTTTGGCTGCAACAGCCTTAATACCTTTAGGTCCTTGAGAAATGGTCTCCGGATCCACAGTAGGATTCTTGGAGAAATTTGTGGGAATCAGGTACTCTGTAGTACCTGTCAGGTTTCCTAGAGGCCAGGGGGTAAGTATCTGGAGTAAGACTGAATTCCATAAAAATATCTACAACATCCAGGACAGGGGGTAAAGCTTAGAGGCCTGTGCTGAGGCAACTCTAAACAGAGTCACTTTTTGGACTGAGGGTAGTCTAGGCAGTCCCAGCAGAAATGCTCTTTTAAAGTACGCAAGGTTTCACCAAAGGAAAAATCCTCTGGAAGGGAGGCAGAGGGAATGGATTCCTCTGCATCTGAATCCTCGTAGGTTGATAGGTGCATGTTCTGATAAATCAGGAGTGTCAGTCATTGGACTCCTGGTCTGTAGAATCAGAATGAAACAATTATTTGTCTCTTAGCAAGGGAAGACTGGTTTCCACTAAATAGTGCAATAAGGTCTTCATCCATTCTAAACATTTGTTTTTGTGGCATGGGAGCTTGAGCATGCGTTTTGGTCTTTGGTTTTCTAGGTGTGGTGCGCACTCTGGGCCTCAGACACTGTAGTTTTAGCAAAAAATGAAGCTGTCTGTTTAATTTGATCAGTAGGTCAGAATACATTCTCAGAAGCCAGTGCCTGCACAGCAGCTCCAGGCCCATCCAAGGTGGAGACATCCGCAGGTTTCAGAGTCGAAGAAGCATCTTGTGGCATACAGGACTCAGAATGGATCTCAGCAGAGGCCTGCGAATCTGTAGAAGTGGGCATCAGGGGCTGGTTACCGGCACACTGGCAACTAGCTTACTGGAAGCATCGGCGGCAGTTTTGGACCTATGCAGTCTGTCTTTATCTTTACGTTTTTTCCTAAAGATCAGTAGTCGGATGGTTTATCAAAGCCATTTCGGAATACGGAGAACGAGAGCAAAAGAATTTAGTGACAAAGATAGCCCGGCGACGAATGGCTCGGGCGTTAAGGCACAAAACAGATAGCGAAGGATGGTGTGATCTGGGCCTAAACAGGTGAAGCAGTAAGAATGAAAATCTGAGAAACATTTGCTTTCCACAGGAAAGACAATTAACTTTTTCTGACGTTGGTTAGAGCAAGAAAAAAGTATCCCCAACAGGGTACTTAGCTTTAGAAGACTTCAGGATTACAAACTCAAAAATGAAAAATTCATGTAGCGACCGACCGGCACTTGCGAACTTGCTTCTGCTTCGGGCTCCTCCTCGGCTAGAAAGGCTGATATAATGGCATCAGCTGCCTGTTTTATACCCCTGACAACCTGACGTCATGGAAGAAGCAACAGCATCTGATACAGAAATACTAAGACTCTTGTATTCGGGCTGAGAGCTACCTGCAGGCAGATAACCCAAGTGTGATGACTGCAACAGTGAAACACGAAGTACAGTTTTGTATCTACCATAAATATAGATGTTAGAGTACAAACACTGCTGCAGTCATTACACTTGGGTTATCCTGATGTCAGGCGGTCATGCAGTCAGCCAGAGTTCCAAAGTCTTGGTCCGGCGTCGGTTGCTGTCGCCTCCTCCTTGACGTCAGTGCGACAGTGGTATACAAGATGCAGCAGACGCCATTTTCTTCAGTTTTTCTTTCCCCAGATGTCAAGTGCCCCCAAATAGGTAGGCAATTCAAATTGCTAGCAAAAAATACAAAAGAAAAGCAAACAACCATTTCCGAAGGGACCGAAGCACTCGCGGAGGGTTTAGGAGGAGTATCGGTGGAAGACGCGGGCTGAGGATGTCGGTCCCAGTCAGGGTTGCCAGACGTCCCTATTTGGGCGGGACTGTCCCGAGATCAGCAGCCTGATCCCGAGTCCCGCCCTGCCGGTTTAAATCCTGGCCAGCCTCCGCTTTGTTTGTTTTTTTTTTTTGATTGTCCCATATACCTGGCATACGGGCCAATCAAAAATTGCTAAACACGGAGCTTCTTGTGTTCCGCATTAAACACGAGAAGCTCCGTGTTTAGTGCAGAGCTAATGTGGAACTCTGTTCCGCATTAAAGACTGTTTTTTTTTGGTCTTCAGTTGCCGAAGACCTTTTTTTTTTTTGGTCTTCACTTGCTTGTCCCTACCTGGGGTGCTGGAAATCTGGCAACCCTGGTCCCGGTCCTTTCGTTTTTTGGAAGATTGAGTAGTCGGTTGTTCCGACGGCATAATACAAGCAAAAGATTCGCCAAAAAAGTCTTCGGCAAATTCTGCCCAGCGCCTGAGAGTGCGCTTATTAAAGCGAGCACAGGCCGAGACGTTGTGGTCTGGGCCCAGGCAAGGTAGGCAATAAGAATGGAAGTCCTTATGAGGTATTTGTTTATCACAAGACAAACAATTATTAACTTTCTCAATTTGTTCTGACATCGGCTGAGGCAAGAAAATATGTTCTAGCGGGTACTTAGCTTTTAGATGACTTCGGTACTGAAAACACAGGAGCTGACCGACCGGCACTTGCGAACTGCTTCTGCTTCGGGCACCGCGTGGAGAGAAAGACAGAAGATGGTGTTGGCCGATGCCTTTATAATCCAGCTGTTCTGATGTCGGAGAGGAGGCGACACCGGCCGACGCCGGACCCAGACTTTGGAATCCGGCCGACCGAGGGCTGCCTGAGGCAGGACAACCCGTATGTTATGACTGCAGTTGCATTCTTGAAGGACATCAACCATTTTTAGTTACCAGCAAATACTCCACATAGGTAATAAAGGGTAGATGCCCTAGGTAAGTACCAGAAAGTAAGAGGGGAAGGAGGGAGGGTAACCTGGACTGCAGCAGTGCTTACACTAACATCTACATTTATGGTAGGTACAAAACTGTACTATGTTCATGTTACACTGCTGCAGTCATTACACTTGGGTGGAATCCCAAAGCTGAGGTAGGGAGGCTGGATCTATAAGGCATTAGGGGTGGCTATAAGGCCCTGCAGTACAGCAGTGGTGAAGCCAGCTCTGGATTTGGAGTATAAAGGCAAATGGTAATGTTTGGTGAAGGTATGCACAGAACTCCATGTTGCTACTTCCAAAGTATCCTTGGTAGGTACTCCTCTGAGGTAGGCAGTTGAAGTGGCTGTTGCCCTGGTGGAGTGAGATCTAATGCTCCTAGGTACAGGTTTCCCATGGTGGGTATAGCAGAAAAGTATACAGTGTCCTATCCATTTTGAAATAGTCTGCTTTGAAATGGTTTTTCCCTGTGCTTCTGCAGTGTATGCTACCAATAATTGCTCAGATTTTCTGAAAGCTTTGGTTTTGTCCAAGTAGAAGCGTAACTGTCTGTGAATGTCCAAATAATGTAGTAGTCTCTCCCCTTTGTTCTGTGGTTTTGGATAAAAAGTTGGCAAGTGAATAGTTTGGTTTAGAGCCACACTTGATACCACCTTTGGCATAAACGTAGGGTTAGTTCTTAAAGACACCCTGTCCTGGTGGAAGAGGAGGAAAGGTTCCACTGCCATTAGTGCCTGTAATTCTGAAACTCTTTGTGCTGATGTTACTGCCAGTAGCAGAGAAGTTTTCCAAGAGATGTATTTTAATTCTGCTGCGTTAGCTGGCTCAAAAAAAGGTAGTCATTTTTACCAAAACAAAGTTGAGGCCCCAAGTTGGAGTAGGTGCTCTACGGGGCAGTCTTATGTTTTTAGCCCCTCTGAGGTACTGCTGGAGCAAAGGATTAGAAAAAATTGGTGGATCCGTGTTGTAATGAGCAGAGATAGCAGAGTCGTGGATCTTGATGGATGAAAGAGACCCTTTGTCCAGCATCTTAGTTAAGTATGGAAGTATCTGAGGAATGTTTGGGACAAGAGGGTCAAGGCTGTGCGCTTGGTTCCAGGCACAAAATCTCTTCCATTTATCCGAGTATGCTTTCCTGGTGCTAGGCCTTCTGGCCTCCAGAATGACATCCATAACAGCTTTGGAGAGAGGCGTTGCTTGCTTGACTAAGGAATTTTCCATGCAGCTAGATTTAAGGTCTTTAGCTGGCTGTGAAGTATCTGATTGTTGTGCTGTGTCAGCAACTGTGGAATTTGAGGCAAAATCCACGATGGTTCTTGTGCTAAGTTCTTTAAGATTGGGCATCAGTGCTGGCGTGGCCAGTCTGGTGCAATCAGGATCATTTTTGGCTCTTCCTGCCTGGCTTTTATGAGTACCTTTGGAAGGAGAGGGAAAGCGTATACTTGTAGTTTTTTCCAGCTGAATGAGAGGGCATCCACTTTCCATGCTTATTAATGGTAGCTCCTTGTGCAGAATTTCTGTAATTGGCAGTTCTTTGGAGAAGCAAAGAGATCTATGTCTGTGCTCCACCATTTTTGTGTTATTCTGAATATTTGTAGGTTCAGTTCCCATTCGTGTGGGTCCATAATGTTTCTGCTTAGGTTGTCTGTCAGTGTATTTTTCTCTCCTGGCAGGAATTCTGCTTGCAGATGAACTTGGTAGTTTAGAGCTGTGTTCCACAAGGTCATGGCTTGTCTGCAGAGGGTGTAGGAGTGTGTGCCCCCTTGCTTGTTTATGTACCACATAACTGTGGTGCTGTCTGTCTTTAGTAGTAATTGTCCTGGATGCAGTAGGTCCTTGAAAGCTATAATAGCATTTTGTACAGCTAGCATCTCTTTTTGATTGATGTGGAGATATATTTACTCTGTGGGCCACTCGCCCTGGATACATTTTCCTGCCATGTGTGCTCCCCAGGCGTAATCCAATGCATCTGTTGTCAGTGTCTGCCTGGCTGTGGGTTGAGTGAAAAGCTGTCCCTTGAGGTGACAAGCTTGTGCCCACCATCGAAACTCCTGTTGTAGGCAAGGAATTAGTGGTATAACCGTTTCCAAACTTTGACAGTGTTGAGACCATATGCTTTTTAGGTACCATTGTAGTTTCCTCATATGCAGTCTGGCATATGAAATTAGTAGTATGCAAGACGCCATGTAGCCCAAGGCCTGCAGAATTTTTCTTGCAGGGAGATGGGGTCTTTGTTGCCATTAATTGAAAATATTGAGTCAGTTGTCCTTGCTCGTCTGGCGTGAGATAAGCCATCTGGGCCGTAGTGTTCGAGCTGGCACCCAGGAATATCATCTGTTGAGAGAGCACTAGTTTTGATTTCTTTTCGGTTTACTGTGTACCCCAGGCAACTTAACTTTTTTACGTATGCCGGATGCTTTAGTAGAATGTCCTTGCTCTCTGCCTGAATCAGGCAGTCATCCAGGTATGGATAAATTGGAATGCCTTTTTGCCTGCAAAATGCAATTACTGGTGCCAGGCACTTTGTGAAGACCCTGAGCGCAGTTGATAAGCCAAAGGGCAGTGCAGAGAATGGATAGTGCATTGAACCAGCTAGAAATCTGAGGTATCTTCTGCAGTTTTGTCTGATAGGGACATGCAGGTATGCCTCTGAGGTCCAAAGTCACGAGCCAAGTTTTCTTGCCCAGCACGGGAAGCTGCTGCTGTAGTGTCAACATCTTGAATTTCGGAACATCCAGTTAAGTGTTTAGTGAAGAAAGGTCCAGAATGGGTCTCCAGGCTTTGTCCTTTCTGGGAACCAGAAAGTCTTGAGTAAAATCCTTGCCTTGTTCCTGTGGTGGTACCTTTTGAATAGCTCTCATGTCCGTGAGTGCCATAATTTGTTTTTGAGCCTCTGCCCATTGATTTGGAATTCCTTTTAGCTGTGGCAGGGTGTGAAAATGGAACCTGTAACCTTGAGATACAATGCTGGGAACCCATTTGTCTTTGGTGATGCAATGCCAGTTGTGTTAGAAAAGTGCCAGTTTTCCTCCTAAGGGGGCTGCCAAGAGAGATGTTTGGCAGCTGCAGTGGAAAGTCACAGAGGCTATTTTTTATAAGGTTGAGGCCTGTCTTCCCCTTCTTTCTGGCCTGGTGTACCCCATTGTCGAGGCCTGTAAGGGCCTTGTGTCCGACCTCTACCTCTTGGACGTCTGCATCTGCCCCTTTGAGGTCTGTGACTGGAAAGGACCAATTCTTTGTTGGCCAATTTCTGCTAAACGAGGAGGCTGAACCTGTAAGAAATCTTTCACCATTTGCATAGATTTTGCCTGATCGTCCATCTTCTTTAATACTTCCTCTGCCTTAACTCCAAACAGCACATCCCGCTGCAAAGGTGCATCGAATAATTTGACCTTAACATGATCTGGTAACGTATGTTCTTTTAACCAAGCATGCCTTCTAATGACACAGCCTGTAACTGCTGCTCTACAGGAGGCCTCTAAGGAATCAAAACCACATTGCAAAGTATGTTTACCCACTTGTTCAGCTGCATGCAATAAATCCTGCATTTCTTTTAATTGGGAGGATCTAAATCTGGAAGCATCTTTTGTTTCAACTGAGACATCAAAAATTGCTGATGTTTTAGCATGTGAAACTGGCAATTCAAGGCTCTCATTGCTAGTTGCAGACGTATATACCCTTCTTTCCCCTTCTGTCTAATGCACTGGGATCTCTGTCAGAGGGAACTGGGTTTTTTGCTGATGAGGCCTTAATCCCTTTGGGTCCCTGAGAAATAGTTTCAGGGTCAGCAACAGGGCTTTTGTACAGAAATTTGAGAGAGTCAGGGACTCTAATATCTATCAGGTTTAACTGGGGCTGGGGGGTAAGGCGTCAGGGTTTCAACTGGATTCAGTGTACACATCATCCACAATATCTAAAACTGGTGGGATAGCAAGGGGTCTGTGTTGAGGCAATAAAAGGAAGTCTGAGCCTTTTCTTGGATTCTGAGTAATCCTGGCCTTCCCAATGAAAATGTTCCCTCATGGTATGCAAGGTCTCCACGGAGGAGTAATCCTCAGGCGGAGAGGCTGATGGAATTGATTCCTCAGCATCAGAATCCTCATAAGGGGGGTAAAGAATATCCTAGGTCCGAAAAAGAGAGTCTGAGGAAACTTGACACCTGGTCAGAAGATTCATAGTCTGCATCCTGTCTGGGCCTTTTATCAGGAGGGGGATGGGACCCCCTGATCAGGGTGATTAGGTCCTCGGCCATTTTTAGCATTTGTTTCTTAGGCATGGAAGCCTGTCCTGGAGAGAGTTGCGTCGATTTTAAGGGGGGCTTACACTTAGCAGACGGTTTAATGGTTAACTGGGTAGGTCTGAAAACACCCTCTGTAGCTGTGGATTGTTCAGCTACTTCGGTTCCCTCTGTAGGGTTAGGATCGGTAATCTGAAGACCTAGTGCATCCGAAGGCCCAGCCAGCTCCACGTGGGAGTAAGGCGGTCTGTGGAAGCGGTCAGGGGCTGTGTAGGTGCCTCGCTGAAAACAGGAGAACTGGCGACCGGCCTAGAAGAGGCCTAGTCAGTTTTGGGCCTCGGATGCTTGTCCTTGCGCTTTTTATGCACTGCGGTCGTCGGAATTTCCGACGGCATTGTGTAATTGAATTTTCTGCCAAAATAATGTCAGGCAAAATCAAACCAACGTTTAATAGTGCACTTGTTAAACCTAGCACAAAACAGACAACCAGTGACGTCGTGGTCATGGCCTAGGCATGGAATACAATTGGAGTGGAAATCCTTATGAGGCATTTGCTTCCCACAAGAAATAGTTATTAACTTTTACTGACATCGGTCTGAGGCAAGAAAAAGTTTCCCCAACGTGGTACTTAGCTTTTTTAGAAGACTTCGGTTCTGGATTCTGAATGAAAATCTCAGGAGTCGGCCGACCGGCACTGGCGAATTGCTTCTGCTTCGGGCACAATGCGGCAAGAAAGACAGAAGAAAATGGCGTCTGCTGCATCTTGTATAACCCTGTCACACTGACATCAGGGAGGAGGTGACCGCAACCGCCGCCAGACCAAGACTTTGGAACTCTGTCCGACTGCGGGACCGCCTGACTGCAGGATAACCCAAGTGTAATGACTGCAGCAGTGTAACACGAACATCACACTCATCCAGAGGTTCCTCAACCAACACAAACGCTCTGGAATGGACAAGTCTGCACACCACTAGGCTCTAATGTTCTGGACACAGAACTCACAAACTAGTCTTGTCTGAACTACTGGTACTGACTCCCTCATAGGAACAAAAACTACAAAAATTCACCAAAATTAACCACAGCTTAAGCAATGGTATTAAAAAGCTTTATACCACCCGCAATCACAGACATCAATGATCATTATGCCAAAGTGTTTGTACAGGGCATTTGCGTACACTTAAGCAACTGCATAAACTCTGCTGTACCAGACTGGAGAAAAACCAGGTCTTCACATAAAAACAAGCCACCATGGTGGACTTTCTTATACAATCTGTTTATACCTGAAGAGGAAGAAACTGCCTTCAAAAGCACGAGGGATACCACTCTGCAGAGGAGGAGTTCCCTCCCAAGCCTAAATAAGAAAATTGGAAATCTTGTCTTACAAAGCAAACTAAAAACACTAAAATCAAATCCCTAGCCAACAATAATCATAAAGCACTCTTACCCATGTCCAACGTCTAAAAGGGAGTGCCCAGCTATGTGCTTAACTTGTTACAGATGGGATCACTCATACTACACCATAAGATAAATAGCCAACAGGCTAGCTGACAGATTCATAGCAAACTTCACCCTCTATCCCCTCCTACCATATCCCAAAGCACACCTGACACCAGCCCTCTACCTAGTATCTCTAGAGAACAGGTCATCTATGCACTAGCCAAGGCCAAAAAAAACTGCCTCAGTGGGACCAGATAATATTCCAGGTTTACGAAAATCTAAAACAAGACCCACTTAGCATTCTCTTTAATCACAGCTTGAGAACAGGCTACAATACTGCAGAATGGAGAAAGTACAGTTGTGTACACTTACCATAACTGCAGATGTTAGAGTGTATTCACTGTTGCAGTCATTACATTAGGGTAATCTGCTGGCAGGTTGCCCTCAGTCAGCCTGAATAAGTCTTGGGTAGAATCCCAAAGCTATGGATGGGGGATGGAACTAAACAGCATTAAGAGCGGCTAGGAGGCCCTGCAGGACTGCAGTGGCAAAGCCTGCCCTGGATTTAGAGAAGAGAGATAAATGATGATGCTTTGTGAAGGGATGAACAGAGCTCCAAGTAGCAGCCTCTAGAATATCTTTGGTTGGGACGCCTCTGAGAAAAGCTGCTGAAGTAGAGGCAGCCCCGGTGGAATGTGATCAGATGCCCTTGGGCACCGGTTTACCATGGTGCAAATACCAGAAACGAATGCAGTGGCTTATCCACTTAGAAATAGTCTGCTTTGATATAGCCTTCCCCTCTGATCCTGCAGCAAATGCTACCAGTAGTTGCTCAGACTGAGATTTGGTTCTGTTTAGTAGAATCTTAGCTGTCTGTGTACATCCAGTGAATGCAGAATCCACTCCCCTTGTTCTGCGGATTTGGGTAAAATGTTGGCAGGTGAATGGCCTGGTTAAGAGCCACACTGGATGCCACCTTAGGCATAAAAGGAGGATTGGTTCTGAGGGCCACCCTGTCCGGGTAAAAAAATGAAAGGCTCCACTGCCATGAGAGCCTGTAGTTCTGAAATCCTTCTTGCTTAAGTGACTGCCAAAAGAAAACCGGTCTTCCAAGACAGAAATTTTATACCCGCAGTAGCTGCTGGTTCAAAAGGAAGCAGGGTGAGTTTTCCAGCACAAAATTGAGGTCCCATGCAGGAGTTGCTGCTCTCCTGGAAGGCCTTAATTTTTGGCCCCTCTGAGATGCTGTTTAAGCGGTGTATGAGAAAAGAGGGGAGGCTCTGTGTTGTAATAAGCTGGGATGACAAGAGTCATGGATTTTTATTGAAAAAGATAGGCCCTTGTCAAGCATCTCAGTTAAGTATTGTAAAATCTGAGGAATATTGAGCTTTGCTGTGTCTATTCCTTGTGCTTAGTTCCAAGCACAGAATCTCTTCCATTTAACAGCATAAGATTTTCTAGTACTAGGCCTTCTGACTTCCAAAATGAAGTCCATCACAGGTTTACTGAGAGATGTGGTTTGAATAATTAGTTGATTAGCCATGCTGCAAGATTCAGAGTTTCGACCAGTGTGTGCAGAATATGATAGTTCTGCTGAGACAGTAGATGAGGTGTTTGAGGTAAGTACCACGGAGGAAGGTGTGACATATTCCTTAGAAGCATAAGTGCTGGCGAGGCTAGTCCGGAGCAATTAGGATCATTTTTGGTTTTTCCCGTCTGACTTTTAGTAAGACCTGGAGAGTAGAGGCTGAGGGGGAGAGGCATATAGACTGATAGGTTTTTCCAGCTGAAGGATAGAGCATCCACTTTCCATGCTTTTTTGTGAGGAGTTCTTGTATAGAATTTGTCCAACTGATAGTTTTGTGGAGGGGCCAATAGATCTATGTCTGGGCTCGCCCATTTCTGTGTTAGTATGCTGAAGATTTGTGGATCCAGTTTCCATTCGTGCGGGTCCATAACATTTCTGCTTAGATAGTCTACCAAAGTATTTTGCTTTCCTGGCAAGAATTGAGCTTGAAGATGCATTTGGTATGTAAAGGCCGTGTTCCACAAGGCCATGGCTAGTCTGCAAAGGGGGTAGGAATGTGCTTGTTTATGTACCACATAACTGTGGATTTTGTCCGTCTATCAGTAGTTGTCCTGGATGAAGTAAGTCCTTGAAAGCTGTCAGAGCATTCTGAACAGCTAGCATTTTTTTCTGGTTGATATGCAGATGCATTTGGCTTGGGCTCCATTTGCCCTGAATGCATCTCCCTGCCAGGTGGGCCCAAGCATAGTCTGATGCGTCTGTAGTTAGGGTTTGGGTGGCAGGGGGTAGAGTGAATGACAGTCCCTTGTTTTGCTGACATGTCTCTGCCCACCAAAGAAACTCCTGTTGTAGGCAGGGAATGAGAGAAATCATGGCTTCCAGGCTGTGATAATGTAGACTCCATAAACTTTACGTACCACTGAAGTTTCCACATATGTAGTCTTGTATATTGCAGATAACTAGGTTTTTGTTGCCATTTGTTTGAAGTATGTTGTCAATTGCCTTTGTCTGGTGTGAGGTAAGCCATCTGGGCAGTTATATTCAAGCTTGCACCCAGGAATGTAATGAGAGGGAACCAGTTGTGATTTCTTTTCGTTTATGGTGCACCCTAGGAATGCTAGAAGCCTTTTTACAAACGCCAGATGTTTGAGTGTCCTGGTCCTCTGCTTGAATGAAACAATCGTCCAGATAAGGATAAATTTGAATGTTTCTTTGTCTGCAGAATGAAATTACTGGTGCCAGGCACTTTGTAAAGACCCTAGGCGCACATAAGCCGAAGGGCAGTGCAGAGAACTGGTAATGCAAAAAACCTGCTTTGAAGCAGAGGTATCTTCCGCATGATTCCATTATTAGGATATGCAGGTATGCCTCAAGTCCAGAGTTACTAACCAAGCTTTCTTGCCTAGCATAGGCAGTAGCTGTTGTAAAGTCAGCATTTTGAATTTTGGAATGTCCAGGAACGTGTTCAGAATCGGTAAGTCCAGTATTGGACGCCATGAATTGTCTTTTCTGTGTAACATGAAATAAAAAAAAGTCTTGAATAAAATCCTTGTCCTTTTTCCTTTTCTGGTACCACTTGAATAGCCCCCATATCCATGAAGGATGTGACTTGTTTCTGGGCCTCTGCCCACTGGTTTTGTGGCAGATCCAGCCATCCATTTGGAATTGGCAAAGTACGGAAATGAAATCTGTACCCCTGGGATACTATGTTTAATACCCACTTATCCTGGGCAACTAACTGCCAATATTTTGAACATGAAGTGCTAATTTCCCCCCCAAGGGGGCTGCCAAAAGATAAGTGCTTGGAGATGGTAGAGGAAAGTCATTGAGACTGCTTACTGTAGGGTTGTGCTTTGTTTCCTCCAGATTTGGAGGTGGAGGCACCCCATTGCTTTGACCTGTAAGAACCCTGTGATTGATATCTGGAGCCTTTTGAGCACCTGGGATTGCCCTCAGTGGCTCTGTTGGACACAGGAAAGGACCATTTTGTAGTAGGCCAGTGCCTACTGAACCTGGGTGGCTGTACTTGCAAGAAATCTTTTACAGTTTGCATAGATTTAGCTTTGTCTTCCATTTTCTTTAAAACCTCTTCTGCCTTATTGCCAGAGTATCATGCTGCAAAGGGGCATCCAACAATTTAGCTTTAACATGGTTAGGCAGATTTTGCTCCTCAAGCCAGGCATGCCTTCTAATCACAGATCCAGTAACGGCAGCCCTACAAGAGGCCTCCAAGGAATCAATACCACATTGCAAAGTATGCTTTCCAACCTGTTCTGCTGAATGCAATAAATCCTGTAACTATTTCCATACAATCAGAAATCATCATTTTCTGTTTCAGTAAGCCCATAACATGTTGATATTTAAGCATATGAAACAGTCAGTTTAAAGCCCCGATTGCCAAGGTTGCAGACGTATAAAAACTTCTTACCCCATCTATCCAGCATCTGGAATCTATCACAAGGGGTAGGAATTTTGGCAGTCAAAGCCTTAACACCCTTGGGACCCTGAGAAATAGTCTCGGGATCAGCAGCTGGATTTTTGAAAAGAAATTTGTGGTAGTCAGTAACCCTGTAATATCTGTCTGGCTTACTAGGAGCCGGAGGCAGGGAATCAGGAGCCATGCTTGATTCAGAAAACACATCAACAATGTCTAATACAGGAGGTATAGCCAAAGCCCTATGCTGAGGAAGAAAAACCCTAAGTCTCTTTTTTGATTCAGAAAAGTCCCGACTTTACCAGTGAAAATGTTCCCTTAAAGTATGCAAAGTCTCTCCAAAAGAGAGATCCTCAGGAGATGCAAATGGGATGGATTCTTCTGCATCAGAATCCTCATAGGGTGGAAGAGAAAATTCCTTATCAGAAGAAATGGAAACCTGATCTGAAGAGTCATAATCAGTGCCTTGCCTAGGCCTCTTAGCAGGGGGGGGGTTGGGAACCCCCGATCAAGATAATCAAATCCTTAGCCATTTTGCTCATCTGTTTTTTAGGCATAGGGCCTGAGCACGTGGCTCATGCGTCGTTTTTTTAGACATAGAAGTTGTTTTTGGCCTTGGTTTTGTTGCTGGCGATTTAATATAAAAATGTTGAGGCCTGAAAACACCCAACTGCAGCTATGACTTCGGGTGAAGTGAGACACCAGCCGAAGCCGGACCCAGACTTTGGAATCCGGCCGACCGAAGGGCTGCCTGACGACAGGACAACCCATTTGTAAGGACTGCAGATGCATCCTTGAAGGACATCACCCTCAGAAGCCGGTGTCTGCTCAGCGGCTCCGGACCCATCCAAGGGAGAGAGATCCGCGAGTTCAATACTTTGCAAATCTTGCGGCATATCGGACTCAGAATGGGTCTCGGTAGAGGCCTGCGACTCAAAAGTAGCAGGTATCAGAGACTGCAAAAGCACCTCACTGAGTACCGGCGACTGGCTTAGAAGCTTCGTCGGTTTTGGACCTAGATGGTCTGTCTTTTTCCTTGCGTTTTTTGTGAACTCTGGTAGTTGGATTGCTAACAGACGACATTTCAGGGTAGTTGAATCTTGAACCAAAATATTTAGAAGCAAAAATATACAGACGCTTAATAGTGCATTGGTTAAATTTAGCACAAAACTGACAGGAACGCACGTTGTGATCAGGGCCTAGGCAAGGAAAACAGTACAAGTGAAAATTCTTACGAGGTATTTGCTTCCCACAAGTAATGCAATTAAGTTTTACTGACATAAGTAAAGAGCAAGAAAAGTTTCCCCAACGGGGTGCTTAGCTTTAGTTTGAAGATTTCAGTTGTGAAACTCAAAAACAACTATTTTCAGGAGTTTGCCGACCGGCACTTCTGAACTGCTTCTGCTTTGGCCACCGCGTGGCAAGAAAGACCAATGAAAATGGCATTGGCTGCATGTTTTATATACCCCTGACGTCATGGAAGAGAAGACAGCAACCGATGCAGGACCCAAGAATTAGTTATTCAGGCCGACTGAGGGCAACCTGCAAGCAGATTACCCTAATGTAATGACTGCAACAGTGAAACACTAAGAACATCAATAGTAATCCCCCTGCATAAAGGGAGCCATCAACTGACCCTGAAACTATAGACCCATAAATCTAACCAGTCTCATCTGCAAGGCCACAGAAAGAATCATGGACCTTAACAAGGACAAAGGCGACCTCCAAATGCTAGGCTCAACCAAGGGACATTACAACTCCATTGTACTCAACCCACACACCACTAAGAGTATAATGCGCCCTTTTGCATGCTCCTCAGACAACTGCAGAAGCTGGAGACACCTCAGAGGTTTCTCATTAAGAAAATACAGGGTCTCCAAACCAATAATTACACAGACAGGCTGAAAGACAGATCACTTTACTCTGTCGTACAGGCTGCAAAAAGGCAAATTGTGCCTGGCCTAGAGGGCAATATCAAACCCTGTCCTAGTGGAAATGCTGTACATTCGCACATCAAATGGCGAGAGAGTCACTCACTCTAGGGATCTCAAACTAGCTTGTGTCATTAATGTCACTCTCCCCAACATGGATTCATCTCCCAGACACTGATGCTTCTCTGGAATAGACTCCCTATTCACATAAAAAACAAACCCGCTCTGTTCATACATTAGTTCTGCAAACTATCCAAAAAAGAACAAATGGGGATACTTGCATCAACATAGCTAGGCCTATAAAAAGGGTCTAAGGCTGCTAGCCTAGTAATCTCCTATGAACCTATAAACATGTACATATTATAAATATATATAAAAAAAAAAAAATGCGTGGAAGGTTTCCCAAAAGGGACGCATCTTCCAGAAAAGGAGATGAAGTGCTGGCTGCTACTCAAGCCTCTGAGCCATTTCTTCACAAAGAGGCAAAAAAGGTTAGATTTTCCCTCGTCAGGGCTGACTAGTCAGCAGTTCCAGAGAGGAAATATGGAAGAAAACTTTTTGGAAGCTGGCTGGTTGTAGTGTCTTGGGCAAAACACATACCAAAACAGCATAAAAGCTACTGCAGCAGCTGGAAATATGAACATCTATGCGGTTAAGTTAAAATAAGGGGTGGACAACTCTACAGCCACTGGTTTGTGAACACAAAAACAGGGACTGAAAAGTTCTCAAATACAGCAGGCTGTTCAAATTCTCTTGTACTCTTTTGTAAACCCTGGAACCTGGATCTTCAGAACATCCCTCAGTTCACATGTAAAGTAATTTCTAATTCTTACGACTTCAGAGACAAAGCTTTGTTCTGCCACAGTGCAATCCCTGCCAGTGTCCTAGAGGGTCTTATCTGCATACTCTTCCTACCTGGTGCCAAAAAAAGGTGAGTTAGCTTTACAATATACCCAAATAAGTCACATTAAGTGGCCCGGGTCAAGACTGAAGAGAGCCCAAGAATAACTCAGGTCGAATTAAATAAGTTAAAGCAGTTGAAGGAATGAAAATGGACAGGCTATTAGCAGCAGAGGACAAGGTACTGCCATAGTTTTAAAATAACAAAAACTTGTCAAGAGCAATGAAGCAGACCATGAGGAAGCATTAGCAGTGACAACTTAGTACAAATATACCCTAAATAGATGCTACAGTCAGGACCACGGACCAAACGATTACCCAAGAACAGAATTGTTGTGTAGGCACTGATGTACAAGAGCTCTGAGAAATGAAATTTACTTCCCTGCGCAGGCAAGGAGCCAGCAATGTGGCAGACTACTTTCACCCATGTGACAACTGGGCAACTCTAACACTAATTTCAGGAAGAACTAGAGTTAAAACCATATCCACACACCAGGGATGGCTCCTTTTGTATGAAGAGTTACAAGAGTTCTATAAAAAAACTAAATCTTAAAATGAATGCAAAACACAAGGAAAATATATCACTTGATTTACTATACCATCTGTTACAGACTTAGTGTCATAAATCAAGCATATAACAAATCCAAGGTCATACAGAATAAAAGAGAAGTCAAATACTTAACATAGCACTGGATTATTTTCACTAGCACATCTACTACCACTGCTGGTTACAGAGTTGCTTGGCAGACCAGATCCAGCATTCTATTAGTATCCTTAACCTTGAGCTTCAATTTCCTCCAACCATTCACTTGTGCCTCGATTAACCTCTGATAGACTTTGTGATGTCCAGTTCTTGCTGACCCGATGAGAAACTAATACATGGAAGAGCTTCAAGATGATCTTCAAGGTCTCTTATGATAAAGTAACAATTTAGATAGGAAGAGGGAGAAACTAGGATGAAAAGGATCCAGAGAATTATGATAAATGTTTTCATTGCACCCTCTTATCCAGCTGATGGTACAGAATCCCAAGCTACCAGACTTCTCAGATGGCATCATGGCAGGACAGCTCACAGAACTGCAGCTTGTATCCTATTATTTGCAAATACTTGGAGAAGGTGTGCAACATAATCCATGCTGCAGCAGCACAATTCTATACAAAGTGAGTTTCTAAAAAGGCAGGAGAAATGGAAACAGATCTGGTAGTGTGTGCTTCACGTTTAGGTTGGTATGGATTGGTTTCTTAAAGATAAAAAAAAAAAAAAAAAAAAAAAAAAAAAAAATTTATGCAGCCACGTGGAAAAAGTGATATTTTGTAAACTTCTTCCAAATCTTATTTGGGGCAAAAGACATGAATAACTGTTCATCTTTACTTCCACAGAACTAAGCCCAAGTCCGTGGACATTCAAGATGTGATAAATGTATTCTCGCTTGCTGAAAGGTTAGGGAAAAAAATGCAGGTAGGCAAATAATTTAAACTGCTTTCGGCAGCCACTTAGAGAAACAATCTATCCTCCGTTCCAAAAGTCACCCCGAGTTTGTGAAACCATCAAGGGGCCTTAGTGTATGAAGGGTGGAGTTCTGACATTCTTCTGACTTGGGTCACTGCAACAATAAACAAGGTTTTCAGAGACAGAAATTTCAAGTCTCAAATGGGGCTTCAGTCAGGACTGAAAGAAAAACAGAGGTGCCAAGGAAGAGTATTATCTTTTATAGCAGGACAAAAGGAAAACTCCTTTCAGGAAAACCTTGCAGAGATTGTGCAAAGTCACAGACTTAATGAACGAACGTGTAAAACCACGACGAAAATAGGAAACTGATGCCAAATATGCTTCTTAGAGTTAGCACCAATTAACCTACAATTACAAGGAAAGAAATTAATATTCAAGTATAAGCAGAAAATACATCTAAGCCATGTTCGCAGCCCATGAGAGATGTTTTACTTCACTCCTGTAAATGGTGTACAAGTGGAATGATTTGTGATGCTGATAAAGCATGAATTACAAACCTGGGATACGGGAGGATTCCTTGCAATTACTGGAATTAGAGAAACCATGAGGTTAGCTTGAGATTGTTCAAGTCTGGACAAGATTATATGGATGAATGAGACGCACAATAAGCTAGGTGAGGCTCTAGGAGCCATGGAGGCTTCCTCAAGTGAGGCATGAGCAAGAGGAAAATTTACCTAGGCCAGAATGGAGCAATGAGACTTGCTGTAGATTTGCATGCTGTGGCTTTCTTTAGAAACCTGTAAATTAGAGGAACAGGAGAGGAAAAAAATAAGTCCAGGGAAGCCAATGACTAGAACCCTCCAAATGGTTACTCACCAAGGGATGAATAGAGTGAACTGCTGCATTTGGTGCAGGATGGGGAAGCAAAGAAATTGCTGTAAGGCTGGCCCTTGCAGCTGAAAAATATGTTGAGCTACTGATCTGCTGGACTGAGGAACCATTTATGAGGCATCAAGATCTCCCTGTTGATGCATGTTCTCTTGGAAGTTGGCTTTCCCTGTAATGTACACTGCAACTACAAAAGCAATACAAACCTATTCCCACTGCCATACTCATGGATTCTCTGCCACAGGGACAGGATTTTTCCTTGCTTGCTGATGCACATATCATAGGCAGTCTGTGTGAATAGCTATCACTCTGGAAAGTAGGTTCTTAAAGTCCTGGAAAACTAGAACTGCCCTCATCTGTAAGATGCTGATGTGTAGTTTGGCTTCCTCCACGGACCACCCTCCTATCAAAAGGCTCCCCAACCGTAGACAGTGGTAGCACAACAGGTCATCCTGAAGTAACTGTTAGAAATATCAACTACCATCGGAGATTACCTAGACTATTAGACAGGCAATCAGAAAGATGTGACCACTGAGCACCAGAGCATCCACTGTAGAATTCAAAAGTGGAAACAGTGGTCATCACAACAGAAGAGACCATTAAAACTAGGAGACTCTGAACAAACGTAGATGGTTGACTTTTTTATAGAACAGATAGAACTACAAGTCTGACTTGACTAAAGTCTCTTGAGGTAGACTGACTGTGTAAATTTGTGCATCCGGATGGCAGACAATGAAGGTAAATTTCTTGGTTTGGCTGGAGACATGATTTTTTTTGAAGATTACAAAAATGCTTAACTGCAAAGAGTAATCGCTGGCTGACAGAATTCTCAGACAGCAGCGCCGCTCACCCAGTCCAGTATTCAATGCACGGTTGATAAGCAATAAGAAAAGAGATACCTTTTCAATCTGCGCTCAGGAGAAATGTTAAACCCTATTCCCTCTCAGAGACTACCCCTACACACAGTGACAGAAGGCCAAAAAAAAAAAAAACAAACATTCTCCAATCTGGCACCCCATTTTCCTAAGGATTCCCAGGTCCCCAACACTCACTCCATGGGAAAGCAAAAAGCAAGACAAGGTTCTGATCTGGTGCAACTTCCCTAAGACAACACCCTTAAGTCCTAAAGCCTTCCATCTCTGCTCCTGGCCTCACTGAAAACCACTGCACTGAAAAGAAAACAAGCAGATCTGCCAATCACAATTGTCCCCTCGACCCACCCAACCTACTGCACAACTTGGGGGCTGGTTATCTCCATACACACCTATGTATAACTTTAGCATGCCAGTGTGAGCCCTCTGGTACTTAAATGCCCCACCAACAAGGTTTACACTCTAACAATGCAGGACTTAAACAAAACTGCTTATTAAATTAAAATGACAGACACTTCGGGGCTGGTTATATCCATACAAACCTAACTACCTCTAGATATCTGAAAGTAGGATTAAGTCTTCAGGGACGCTGGGTCAGTTTGCAAAAAGGGTCCCCAAAATACCTAGTTCTGCAGACCTTTGGGTTGGTGTCCATTAAAAGTGGCCATCTTTGCCACAGCCACCTTTGTCCAAGAAAGAATCAAAGGACTGACACTAGGGTTTCCTGAACCGTAAGCGACTTAGACTCCTTATTCTTACTGAAGGATATTAGAGCAGTCTTAAAATTTTACACCTAAAGTACACAGCTGACCGTCCTGTTATAAATTTTTCACCACTGAACCAAATAATGCAGATCCATCAAATGGAGAGTTGATGAAGAATGTCAAGTTGTGTAAAACTTGGAGAGACGTCAGGCATGTCATCATACAGTGATGCCTGTGCCCACTGCTTTGTTCACACCATCAGGTGCATTATGTAGAAGCCACATGGAAAGGTTTGTAATGTTCTACATAACACCCAGTGTAGTTTAATCTGTATTCATATTTCAACAGCAGGGGGCTTAAGTGAAGAATCTACACATTACCTTCCAGAAAAATGTAGCAAAACAATGAAGTACATTCACTTAGTTAACGCTCTCACAGAAAAAGGTACCGGAGGTATAAGCTCAGTTCCCTGTCTGGTAGAACACCCAAGTCTCCTTGTTTAGAAAATGTATAGTAACAGTGCTGCCTATCCCAAGGTGGGCTTAGAATTTTGCATGGAACAGCTGCTATACTGTTGGGTTCCCGACATGCCAAGCAACCTAATGGTCAGCAGGAGGAGTCACCCAATGAATTAGAAGATGCAGCATGGCAAGCCTCAAAAAAGTACTCATCTGAGGAAGGCGGGGGGGGGGGGGTCAACTGGCCAAGATCCTCTCAATCTCAATTTGAGTATCTCACAAAATACAGCACCTTACATTATGGAGAGCACTATCATCTAAATCAGTATCTGATGTTAAAGACTCTGTAGGAGAGTCCCTGTGCCTTTTTTGCATGGCCTCTTTTAATCGGAATTCCCTGAGGACTCAAAGAACCTATAAAAGTTCTTTTGACAGACTGTTCTCTGTCCAGCAGACACTACTAACAAGCTGAACAATTGACAAATAGGCATCAGGGAATGCAGCCGGTATCAATGGAAGGTCTGTTTGATGCCAGACAGAAATGACAATCCTCTCCGTAATCTTTAAAAACGGAGCCTGAATACATCAACACTTGAGATACTCTGTCCAGAGCTAGTCATCCTAGCAAGGCAGACAAAAAAAGCACAAGAGGAGGTGGGGAAGCCCCAAAACAGAGAACAGTGCTTTAAGGCAGACCATTGATGTAAACAAATCAAAGATTGAGGGCCAACAAAAGCAAGAGCCCCACTCATGTTAGTGCCAAAGACTATATTGAGCATGGGTCCCAAGATCTTGCCACCACTGAAGGTGTCAAGTGAATTGGCTAATACCAAATTGGCACAGAGGTAATGACCATATGGCACAGAAAAAACAGAATAATTACTCTGCTCTGAAGCCACTGCTGCAAGGGACAGAGCAAGTAGAGAAGTAGGGCCAACTCAATCTGCCCTTCAGAGGGCGATGGGATGACACCCTCTCCATCTGTACTTTCAAAAAAGCATGCATTATTTGATCCAAATCCACATCAGAAGTACCTTGAAAAAGACCTGTCAGACCAAAGAGAAGAGGCAGATGGAGAGGAATAGCTGTGGCTTTGCTAGTGAGGACACTTGTCCTTTGTAAGGACAGGTTCTAAAAATCACTTGAAGGGTAGACTTTCACACAGATACAGACGGAAACAGAGATCCATCCTGTCTGGAAATCCTAGAGGCTATAGAAACTTATTGACCAGTTTCAGTTCGTC
>NC_056748.1:353499787-353512287 GCF_019279795.1 Protopterus annectens | reverse complement strand
ATATGGGTTGGAGACAGTGGCATTGACAAAAAGGCAGGAGTTTGAGCTGGATGTGGCAGAGTTAAAGATGTTAAGATTTGCACCAAGTGTGATGAGGGTGGGCAGGATTAGGAATAAGTATATTAGAGGGTCAGCCCAGGTTGGAAGGTTTAGAGACAAAGCCAGAGAGGCATGATTACATTGGTTTGGACATGTGCTGAGGAGGGATGCTGAGTATACTGGGAAAAAGATGCTAAGGATGAAGCTACCAGGTAACAGGAAAAGAGGAAGGCCTAAGATGAGGTTTATGGGTGTGGTGAGAGGACATGCAGGTGGGTTGGTATGACAGAGCAAGATGCAGAGGACAGTAAGAAACGTAAACAGGTGATCCGCTGTGGCGACCCCTAACTGGAACAGCCGAAAGAAGATTATGACTGTACAGGGAGACTGACTGACGTCAAAATAAACTCTGAAACTACTTTTGGCATAAATGAGATAATTGTACGTAGAGAAACCAGCTCTCTACAAACACCAAACAAGATTCACTCACCACAAAAGCTTCCAGCTCAGATATTGATTAATCTGACACCTGCAAGAAGATTAAGACGGACTTACAAGTAATGAACCTTAAAATCAGCCAAAAGGGTAGATTCAAAGGGAGACCGGGTTAACTTTTCAAGCATAAAAGTTAAAATCCCAAGAAGGTACAACTGTTTTCTATGTGGCGCAAGATGTAAAATCCCCTTCAAATACAAGAGTCTTGATACAAAAGAGAAGAATGCAGAAGAAGATATGCTGAAATGGCTGAAAGATCAACTTTGATAGAGGAAGTAGTAACACAGGCCACAGGCTAGTAACTCAAAAAACAACTCTGAACCAACAGTACATAATCCCAGACAAAGCCCTGGTTACTGACTAGGTACCAGCTAGAAATCAGCTTCCACTTGCTAAAATATATATTTTTTAATCAGCAAGTTCTCACCTATTAATATCTGCTGCACATCCTCAAAGCAAAGGTACCTAAACGTATTAAACTGAACAATCCAGGCAGCGAGTTTCAGAAGGGTCGGTATCAAACTCCACCCTGTCTTGTGTGAGTAGATCCAATCTGTGAAGAAACCTGTGGTAACTCTCCCCTGGCCAGCTCCATAAAAAATGAGAACCACTGTTGTCTGGACCAAAAGGGAGTCATCACAGTGATTTTGGAGTCTCCTTAAACTTCACAATTACCCTGCATATTAGTAGAAAGGCAGTGAGAAGCACTGCTGTCCAAGGGAATGAAAATAATCAAATTTCCATGCAGTGCGTCTTGGAACATAATCTTAGTCGTCCATTTTAAAAGGGGGGCATTCAGGAGTTCCAAACAACTATCAACTTTTCCAAAAGACCTACCCATTTTAAATTTCCATTTGGGAAGCCTCTGAAAGGGGCCTGCTCAACTTGGCTACCACACTATTTTGTTCTAACAGCATGTAGAAGGGTAATGGCACAAGATACCACTGCCATCCTGCAAAGATGACAATTCTACTGCGCCCTTACTTACCTCACCACTGAGGCATCACCGGCCATCTGTATGGGTCCTGGTGACCACAGATGGAGATTCTATACCAGGGATCACCTTCTCATCACGGTTAAGTTGGTGCGCTTTGGCTTGTGTGAAGTGCTCCAAAGCCTTGCACTTTTACCGCCAATGAAACAGCACCTAATTGCAACATCCAATGAATCTGTTGTTACAGACTGAACTGGTGTTGAAGAGAAAGGAACACTTGGATTTGCACACAAGTTTCTTCCATCACACAATTTCTCTTTAAAGAGAAAGGGAACGATGGGAACACGGATTTTAACAAACCACTTGATTTCTCATGTACAGTCTGGCAACAGGAATCATTAGAACAAAGCATGAATACAAGGATCTGCAGAAATTCCCTGGCTGAAGTCTATGACTGGAGAAGCTCAGGAAAACTTCCAGATACAAGGTTGGGAACGTCTTTTGCAGAGAGAAATCTAGAATTTATTTATTTAAAATTTGTTTGGCAGGGTAGTCTGACTGGACAAGTGTCAGTTTTCAGCGGTGTCCTGGGGAGAAAAACTCCATAAGTTTAGGGAGAAAAAAAAAATAGCGTACAGATTGTAGACTTTACAGCTGTTAGTCTACAATAAGAGGATATTCCATTTGTAAATGCCCTTGGAGCTGTGGATAATCCAAACTGCAAAGTAGGGAGAAAGAAGTTATGTCTTATCATAACATTCCAACTGTGTTGCAGATCTTTGTTTATTCATTACAGATAAGATAAGTCCCCAGCTACTAGAGTCCTGGGTAGCCCTAAGGAAGGACATTCCTGAGCACCAGAGAACCAAAAACATGTCCTCTGAGCACCAGAGAACCAAAAACTCGTCCTCTGGAGGCCAAATCCAATCTGTAATGAGTTATAAAGGTATGAGGTCTTGCCCAAGTGGCTGCTGCACATACATCATCCAGAGGGGCTCTGGAATGAAAAGCTGCAGTAGCAGCCATAGATCTGGTAGAATGAGCATTATTCTGGAAGGTAAGGATAGCTTATTCTGTTGGTAGATGAAGGTAATGACGTTTCTAAGCCAAGAGGATAAAGTCACTTTGCAAACATGTTTACCCAATCTGGGTCCTGCAAAGGCCACAAACAATTGGTCCGTTTTCCTGAAAGATTTAGTCCTGTCCAAATAACGAAGCTGCCGGTGCACATCAAGGGTGTGCAAAAGGTTGTTGTGTCTTTCGGCTTTTCCCGGTTAGGGGTCGCCACAGCAGAACTCCTGTCTGCTAATGATTGGTAGTTGATTTTTACGTGCCGATTTACCAGCCCCGATGCACAACCTTCAACAAAGGAACACCCATTCACGCATGTCTCCACGCAGAACACGCTCTAGCTGAGAATCGAACTGGACAGCGTCTTACTGTGAGGCGACAATGCTAGTGCATCTACCGCAGCACCACCACCGCGGGTTTCTCCCCTCTATTAGAATGTCTTGGGAAGAAGGCCAGCAGATCAATAGATTGGTTAATGGAAAAGCCATAAATGACCTTGGGCAAAACATGAGGGTCAGTACGAAGGGACACCCTGCATGGAAAATCAAGTAAAGACTCTTGACACTCAAGGCCTGCAGCTCAGATACTCTTCTCGCTGAGATGAGTGCTATTACAAAAAATTTCAAATGACATGAATCAAAGGGAGAACCTGAAGCACCACAGTCAAGTCCCACAGTTCTAAGGGAGGCTTGACCGGAGGTTTAACATGCAATACTCCCTTCAAAAAGGTCTTGCATAGGCGGTGTAACAGAATGATCAAGACCATTATGAAAATTGGTGATAGCTGCTAAATGTACAGTGATAGTTGAAGGTGAGGCTCCTGCATGTAAGAGAGCACTCCAGTACTGTAGAATCTTTTGAATAGGCATAGAGAAAGGGTCCAAGTTCTGGTCTTTGGCTCAAATAGAGAACCTAGTCCATTTACTAGAATAAAACTTTCTAATGGTCACGAACAGGAGATGAGATGTCAGGCAGCCTGGCAATCAGTGGAAGTGGAAGAACCAAGCTGTGAGAAATGTCTAATTTAGTAATTTTAATGACAGTTTTTCTTCAGAATTAATTTGCTACTTAGCTTTGAGAGAGATGGCTAACACGTCTGACCAGGAACGTGGCAAATGAGATCTGGAGCATCTAGGAGAGGGGCGTTGTGGGTAGGTTCTTGGCTGAGAGTTTTTGGCTTGCGCGAGCTGGGAAAGTGCTGTATCTGTTTCGAGGATGGAAATGAGGTCCTATCTGTAATGAATAAACAAAGATTTACATCATCAGATTTTATATTATAACCCAGTCTCAGAAAATCTGGGGAAATCTCTGAACTCTGTAGCAATAGGAACATAAGCATTTTAGCACTAATGTTACCCTAAAACTCAGAATAGAAAAAAAAGGAAACCGACCTCGTCAGAGTTAGCATCTTTAAATTTTGGTCCTCTCAAACAGGTGAAGATAGTGACAGATTCAGAACTGGATCTTTTTTTGATACCAGAAAATTTCTCGAATGAAAATCTTTTCCTCAACTAACTTTGGGATACTTATGACCCCCAAGGAAAGCATGCTCTGTGAAACAAGTGAAAACATCTATATGATTTTGAGTACTGGGGGGGGGGTGTCTTTGTAAAGGGGAGAATTCTCCACAGCCATCTGCAACTCTCCTGAACCAATCTGGAAACCCACTTGTCCAATATACTCTTTCGCCACTTGAGTGTAGGAGAAGCAGGGAGAAAGTGAGTTGGCATAGTTAGAGGTAGAGGTTCATACTTTCTTTTGAAAGGCTCCCTGCTTCTAACCAGAACCCTCCTGCCCTTTTATTAGAATACTGTTTGGATCAAGTCCGATGGAGTTGATTGTTCCATTTTTTTGAAAAAAAAAAACACAACCTGAAGATTTAGAAAGATTAAATATGTTAATAACCCCCTTGAACTAATTTACCACTTTCAAAAAACTGTTTGAGCACCTGGTTAACAGCTGGAATAAACAGCAATTCCTTAACTAAAGGAGAACTTATAATTTCAGATCAAGTATACTAGTCAAATTCAGAAGCATCTCTGTTTTACTATTAAAGTTAAATTTCCTGCTATGCTCATTTTAAATTTGCAAATTTTACAAAAAATAAATAAAAGGAGATTATACTATGCTGTTTTTTTTTTTTTTTTTAGTTTCCTCAGAACTTTTCTAATCCCACACCCACAAAAAGTAGTCATGTAGACACTAGACTAGGATTAATATAAAACTGCAACACATCAAGGGGCAACCTAAAAAGTTACCTATCAAGAGGAACTAATTCTTTTTCTTCTGTGGTTTCACGAATATGTACCATGTTTCAATGTGAGGCGTTCCTCCTGCAAGAACAAGCTAACAACTTGTCTAAGACTACAGCTGCTGATGCATTTAGATTGCAAATACAGTAGCACAAGCATTAAGGTAATGAAACATTGTGGGTATAAACGTTAATGTCAAGTCAGGAGTTTTCAGCTCCAACAACAAAAGCCATCCTAAACAAAATAAAAAGCAAAAAGGCAACTGCCAACAAAAACTCCATAATCTGGTATTTTATACGGTAAGGCTGTTACAACTCCAAAGGTTCGCTACCTATGAACTAAATTTTAAGTAGATTTAGCTGTCCTTGTGGGCCATTTTAAACCTAGTCAATTTCACTTCTTAAGGAGAGAATTAAACCCTGCACCTTGTATCGGAGATCAACACCTTAGCCATTATGCTGTAAACACGGAGACCCTAACCTTATCAGAAAAAATCTGATTTCGCACCCAGGCAAACTGCCTCAAGACGGCAGCAGAATTTAAAAAAACTGAATCAATGAATCAGTCGCACATTCCTCAGAGAATGCCTAGAAACTTAAAAATGGAAGAAACAGGATTCAGAAAAGCCCTATTTAGTAGCAGAGAAATTCCTCTCTTCACAGGCCAGCAAGTAGGTAAACACATGAGCCAAGTAGTTAAAAATTCTAAAAGCCAAACAAGGAAAAGGTCTTGGCAAACCTGTCAGATGTCTTACCATTTTTATCAAAAGGTTTGACGTAGTCATTGACTGATTTTTTATAGACAGGAAAAGAGTCAAATAGCTGCTGGATCTGAACTTAGCTGATGATAAATACTTAGGCTCAAGTAAGACGGACAAGGTTATTGTGGGCAAAATCCAAAGCATTCTGCAAAGCTACCATAATAGGAGGAGTAGGACAGATATGTGCAATATCCGCTTGAGGCATATTAAAAGTATCTTAACAGATGAATGGGAACAGCTGGAAGTTCCTTCAACTCTGTCATTCCGGACATGGTTTTGGTAAAAGGAAAAAAGCAAAGCTGTTCATTAGAAGAAACTGCATGGGAGAGCAAATCTGCTGTGCCACAGAATTCATTGCCTGCAATAAACTCTTAACCAAGCTTACATTTCTTTCATTACTGAAACAATATCACTAGAAGAATTATGACTAACCTTTTGTTTCATTTTTCTAGGGACATCCCAAGGAGGAGACATTACAAGTATAAGGTCTCTTATCCCCACTTAGCAAAAAAATTCCCAAAGAAACTCCACAACCCAAATAAAGTGTTTCTCCTATGCCCAGGATAGACACTGGACCAGCTATACAGTAAGTGGTTAGAAAAACACTATATGGTATGAGGAACCAACTGCAGCCACTACATAGTCATCCACTAAACGTGGAGGCACAGAGTGCCCACAATGAACACAAAGAAGTTATGTACCTACCATAACGTTCCATGTTAGTTGTCTTCTCTCGCCTTCTTTCTTGCTTGATGGGTTCGGAGCCGATCCCTCGGCTCCGACTCGGCACTTGCTAAGCTCGAGAGTCACTTTTACCAGCTCGAGGCAGCCCCATATCCCATGATGCAAGGCGGTAAGTACCCAGATCTCGTTTGTTGACAAAGGGCAATAGCACCAAGCATAAAATACTTCCCAAAGGAAGAAGAAACTTACAGATGGAAAAAGGACCAGGTCTGAATGGTCTTTAGCATAATAGTTTCTTATACAAGGTCTGTCCAGGCCAGGGGGAAGGAGGGAGGGTCGCAAGAAAGAAGGCGAGAGAAGACAACTAACATGGAACGTTATGGTAGGTACATAACTTCTTAATGTTAAGTTGTCAATCTCGCCTTCATTCTTGCTTGATGGGACCAAGGTCCTAGCACCTCTATCCTGGGTGGCTCAATGGAACAAACTCTTGAGGACTGTAGAGCCAAAACTGGCTCTGTCCCTGGAGGCCAAGTCCAATTTGTAATGGGAAACAAAAGTGTGAGGAGTGGCCCACGTGGCCGCTGCACAAATAGTGTCCAAAGGCAGTCTAGCTTGAAAAGCTGTAGAAGTAGCTAAGCTCCTAGTTGAATGTGCTTTAGGTTTTGAGCACAGCTGTTTTCCCCTGAGAGTATAAATTTCAGAGATGACCGAAGAAAGCCATCTGGACAAAGTCACTTTAGAAACAGGAAGGCCTTTTTTATTATCCGCATAGGAAACAAAAAGTTGATCAGATTTTCTAAATTTTTTTGTTCTGTCCAAATAATATCTAAGTTGACGATGGACATCAAGATAATGTAGCTTTTGTTCAGCTCTATCTGAATAGTTAGGAAAAATACCGGAGATCAATGGATTGATTCAAATTGTTCTTTGAAGCGACCTTAGGTAAAAAGGTTGGGTTAGTTCTCAAAGATACTCTGTCTTTGTGAAAAACCAAATAGGGGGTCGAACCAAAGAGCATGAAGTTCAGACACCCTCCTGGCAGATGTAATAGCCACTAGAAATAACGTTTTCCAAGAAAGATATTTCAGGGAACAAGAAACAGCTGGCTCGAAGGGGGGAAGAATCAAGGATGTCAGCACTAAATTTAGATCCCACTGAGGAGGAGGATTCCTGATTGGAGGTTTTAGTAGGAAAATTCCTTTCAAGAAGGCCCTGCAGAGCCTATGGGACATAATATTATGATCTGCTATCCCGACATGAAAATTGGAAATAGCAGCCAATTGAACTCTGACTGGAAGAAGAGGAGCCTGTATGAAAAATCTCTGCTAAGAAGTCCAGAACTGCCTGAACAGGGGCAGTAAAAGGATCAATATTTTGGGCCTTAGCCCAATAAGAGAAACGTTTCCATTTGCTTGTGTAAATCCTCCTGGTAGAGGATTTTAGTGAAGCTACTATGATGTCTCTAACTGGGTTACAGATCAAAGGAAGCCTGGCTAAGGAAGGAAGTGGAGCAACCATGCTGTGAGGTTGAGAGAAGGGATTGACCGGTGCAGCTGACCGGATTGGTGAATCAGAAGATCTGGCACTGGGTCCAGATGCCACGGCTGCACCAAAAGGTGATGATGGAGGAACGGGAACCAAACTTGTCGAGGCCAGTAAGGGCAATGAGAATCAATTTGGCTCTCAAAACGGTAGCTTTCTGGATCACCTGAGGGATCAGAGGAAATGGAGGGAAGGCATAAAGAAGTCCCTGGGGCCAATCCTGGGTCAGAGCGTCTCTGGGGGGATGGCCTGATAGAGGGAAGAGGCTGAAGAAGTCTGGACATTTGCTGTTTTGGGGAGTAGCAAAAAGATCGCAACATGGACGACCCCATTCCAGAAAAATCTCTTCAACTATAGATTGCTTGAGAGACCACTCGTGAGGCATGAGGATAGCTCTGCTCAATCTGTCCGCTATAATGTTGGTTTTCCCAGGGATATGCGTTGCTACCAGAAACCGATGAGAGGAGATCGCCCATTGCCAAAGTCTGAGCGCTTCTCGACACAAGGGGTAGGACTTGGTTCCGCCCTGTTTGTTGATATACCAAAACTACAGACATGTTGTCTGTGTGGACTGCAATTGTCCCTACGGGAAGAAAGTCGTTGAGGGCTTGCAACGTTAAAAGCACTGCTCTCATCTCCAGGACATTTATGTGCAGATGGTACTCGAACGGTTGCCACGTCCCATGAACCATCCTGCCCTGATAATGACCCCCACCCGATCAGGGAGGCATCCGTGGTGACAGTGGCTATCGGGGGAGGTACAAAGCACCTGCCTTGGTGAACCTGAGACGATGTGATCCACCAAGCAAGATGCTCTTTGCATGTCTGTGTCACCAGAATCTGGTGACGCATTGGAAGTTGCTGGTATGACCACTGTGTGAACAGCATCCACTGAAGAAGGCGCATGTAGAATCGAGCCAGGGGAAGAAGAGTAATGGCCGCAGCCATGAGACCTAATACCTTTAGAACCATTCTGGCCTGTATTTTCTTGCTGGCCAGAATGATCCTGACACGAGTCTGAATGTCTGAAACTCCTTGTTCTGTAAGGGTAGCTGACATCCGAACAGCGTTTAAGTTTGCGCCTATGAAGGTAATAGACTGGCAGGGCGATAAGGATGACTTTTCGAAGTTGATTGAGATGCACAAATGAGAACAAAGGTCTATTGTGTAATCCCTGGCTTGTATAAGCTGATGCCTGGTGGTGGCTGACAGGAGCCAGTCGTCGAGATACGGAAACACCTGGAATCCTTGACGTCTCAGGTGAGCCGTGACCACTGCCATGCATTTGGTGAACACTCTGGGGGCTGTAGTGAGACCAAAGGGCAGGGCTCTGAACTGGAAATGACTGGACCCCAGCCGAAAGCGGAGAAATCTCCTGGAGCGTCTATGAATTTTGATGTGATAGTACGCATCCTGAAGATCTATTGAGCACATCCAGTTGTCCTTCTGTAAGAAGGGCAGAATTGACTGAAGAGTGACCATTCGAATCTTGTCTTCCTGACAGACTTGTTGAGTCTGCTGAGATCCAATATTGGTCTCCAGTCTCCGTCTTTTGGGGACCAAAAAGAACCTTGAGTAGATTCCGGGCTCTGAATGGTCTATTGTAACTGGCTGAATGGCTCTTTTTTGCAGTAGTTTTGCGATTTCTGACTCTGCAATCTCCCTTAGACCGGTGGTACATCTGGAAGTGAACTTGAGGGAAGGGACTTTCCTCGAAAGGAATTATGTAACCCTTGGATATGATCGACTGTACCCATCTGTCTTGAATGAGGGAATGCCAGGCTTCTGGGTACAGTGATAATCTTCCCCCGACTGCCTCCAAGGAGGGACAGCCGGGCAACACCTCAGGGATGCTGAAAGGGCTTGTCAGAGAGAGGCTCCCTGTTTCCCTGGTTCTTCGGACCCCCTCTGCCTCTAGAGCGGCGTCTGTTGTTACCCCCTCTGCCTCTAGGGGTAAACTGACCACGTGAATCCGGCGTGACTCCTTGGGATTTACGGAACCACATCTTCCCACCCTTCTGTCCTTTGGGATAAGGCCTAGAAGGGGTGGAAAAACTGACTCCAACAGCAGAAAGAGTCTTGCCGTCCTGCTCGCACCTGGTCAAGGTTTCCTTCACCTGAGGGCCAAACAAAGCTGACCCATCAAAGGGAGAATTTGTGAAGGACGCCTTAAAGGGATCCGCAAAATCACATAGCCGCATCCAGGCTTGGCGTCTAAGAGCCACACCTGTGCCTGCGGCTCCACTCGCTCTATCCGCAGCATAAGATATTAGCCGCATGGAGGAGTTTGCAATGGAATTGAGGGTTCCTAGCTGAGAAGCAATTTTTTCTTGAGCCCCTGCAGCTGTAGGATCCTGAACTACTTCTCCCAGCTCCTTCAGGATATGCCTCTGAAGTCTGGTGAAGTGACATAGGTAATTCAGCGAACGCATGCAAGGTCGCTGAGGAAAACATCCGCCACCGTACCTATCCATGGTCCTAGAGTCCTTATTAGGAGGATGGACGGGCACGGAAGGATCTGCAAGTTCCTTTTGGTGGCGCAGCCACCACCATGGCATCAGCGGGACACCCTTAGTAAGGAATTGTTTGTCACTGGGCAGTGATAAATTTTGAAGGCCTCCTAGGGACTGGCTCTACAGAGTCAGGTGCTGCCCACGCCCGTGCAATCACCTGCATAAGGGGTCGAAGGCGGAGACACCCAGGAGGTGGAGGGCCGAGATCCAAACGCCTCTAGGTATACTGACTCATCCTCAGAGGGATTGTTGGTGGGCCAGTTTCCCTCTGTTTCAGAAGTTCTAGGATGTCTGAGAAGGAGACATCCTCAGAGGGGATCTAGGGATCCCTCTGACTCATCAAAGTCAGTATCCGGTGACAGACTCGGGGAGTCTACATGCTTCCTCTTACAAGTCCTCTTCCTAGGAGGATCTCCCGAAACATCAGGAGAATCCTCGGAAGAGGGGAAATTCCCAATGGGGAAACCTGAGGCGGAGGATCTCTGGGTCCTGTAGCAAGAGAAGTGGCAGAGATGTCAACAGGTACTATAGAGGGAGGAGCTACGGAACAGACTGCTGACTGATACCAGTGGCCAGTACACTCTTCATCACCTCGAATGCTCCCTCCCAGGCAGGTCCGAGAGAACCCGCTCCGAAGAGCTAGGAACTCCAGGAACCACCGAAGGGAAGTCTCCGAGGCAGATGTCGGAGCCGAGCTCACCAAGGCCGAGGCTCCAAGGGGAAGAGCGGGTTGGGACAAGGGTCCGATGCCACTCACCCTCGGAGGAGACCATGGAAGCCCGACCACGAATCCCTCTAAGGAAGGTCTCAAGAGGAGATAAGAGTAGAGGCTGAAGGAACAGAAGGGGTATCCGCCCTCCAGCCGTAGCAGTAACCATTCCCGAAGACTCCAACTCCAAGCTCTGGGGTAGAGTTGAAGGAGGAACTGTAACGGGGTGTGGACCAACAGTCGCCTGTTGAGACGGACTGTGTAACATTTGGGCCAGTACCTGTGACTTGAGTAATCTACTGACCACTCTCTCTAGGTCATGATCTGACAACCTGGATGACCTTGAAGATCGGCTCCGATGGCTCCGTTCCGATAGAAGAGGTGAAGCCGGAGCCGAAAGTATCGGCTCCAAGGAAGGAGACCTCGACCTCTTCCTGGAATGAGCCATCGGAGCCGATACTATAGATCCTGTCGGAGCCGACTTCTCGGAGCCGACAGGAAGCTCGATATCGGCTCCAGCCGAGCCGACACAGCCACCAAAGTAACGGTGTCAGAGCCGATCGGAGCAGACACCGATGCCTGTGCCACATGGGTGTCGGAACCGATCGGAGCCGACATCGAAGTGGTCAATACAGATTCGGCACCGATAGCCATCGGTGCCGAAGGCTTTGTCAAGCCAGAATCGGCTCCACCCGAGCCGATCTCGACTCAATGCGAGTCGGGCCGAGGCCCCAGCCTTATATACAGAAGCCTGGGCCAAGGAAGGTTTTGTTGATTTTGTTGGAGCCGACTTAGCCGGAGAGCCCACCGGCTTAAGAAGGCCCCTAAGAATCAGCTTATTCTCTCCTGCAGGACTCTCTGGCTGAAGGAGTGACAAATAGCACAGGAGTCCTGCAGGTGAAGAGGGCCCAGACAATACAGGCAAGAAGTGTGACCGTCTGTCAGAGACATCTTCTGACAGCACGAGTCACACTTCTTAAAACCGGAGACCCTCTCCTTTGACATGGTGCTGAAAACACACACACACACACACACACACACACACACACACACACACACACACACACACACACACACACACACACACACACACACACACACACACACACACACACACACACACACACAAAATTAAAACTTAAAATACCAAAAGGTATTCTATAAAACCAACACACACACCCTAACAGGGGGATGGGATAGGGAAAAGATTGACTAACAAAAAAATTAAAGGAGACAGGGAATTTCTGTCAGAAAAGGTACAAACTAAACTTAAAACGATCAATAAAAGGTTTTTTACTAAAAAGGGGCTTAAATCTCACAAAAGTGAACAACTTACCAAGAGCTGGTAAAAAGAAGACCTCCTAAGCGAAGCGGCAAACGAGATCTGGGTACTTACCGCCTTGCATCATGGGATATGGGGCTGCCTCGAGCTGGTAAAAGTGACTCTCGAGCTTAGCAAGTGCCGAGTCGGAGCCGAGGGATCGGCTCCGAACCCATC
>NC_056748.1:353459787-353494787 GCF_019279795.1 Protopterus annectens | reverse complement strand
GAAAATGTTATACTCGAAAGCTTTACTACGTGTATTTTACTCAGTAATAAATTATACAGACATTCGTGCTTTTATTTATTTGGTTTTTGAAATTTGCTACTTTTCTGAGGCACATTTAGGTGGTTACCCTAGTTTATTTTTGAGAAACTACAGCATAGTGCATTAGCCCACTCAGCTCTTATGGTACAACCAACACACACACACACACACACACACACACACACACACACACGTACTGAGATTAGAACCCCTATCTAGTTGTATGTACTCTAGTGCTACATACTTATGTGCGCCACGGAGCTTACATAAATATTCAGCCCCTGCCAAGTTTCAAACGCAGGACCCTGTCAACTACAGCATGTGCATTAGTCCACTATGCCACTCAGCTTTTTTTTTTTTCTTTTTTTTTAAATGCATTACAGTAGTTCAAAGTCTTAAATTGGCAGTGGCATAATTCGAACCCACACATTGTGAGACTGGAGCCTAAATCCAGCACCTTAGACTGCTCGGCCACACTACCTCCTTCATTAAAAACTCAGGGAAATTAACCTTTACAGAGAGGCAGTTACATTACAAAAACAATTCCAAAATGTTGAAAAAAAAAAATCAAGAGCCATAGTAGCAGAAAATCTATCAGCTTGAACATGTTTAAACTAAAATTGAATAGGCATGTAGAAGAAAGTACGTGCATGATAAGTGTCTGCATTTCTAAAATGGCCCAACAACCTACAGAGCCAACGATACTATGAAACTTCCATGAAGAGTCTACAACATGCAGTGTATAAAAAATGGCTTTTCTGTTGTACATAATGCATCAACAAGCATCTTCCTTTTGCCACTGGCTCAAGTCATGGCTGAAAAGGATCCTCAGACCAGCTCACTTAACCTGCATAAAATAGTTGACTGTCTGAAACCAACATCTCAATGCTTCAGTGATTTTAAAAATAAAAGTCTGCTGCTTTCCTATTCATTACTCAAACATATGAGCGCCAATCCATAGCAGCTTTCAAGACAAATTATCTAAAAGGAAACTACCTAGCTTCATACAACCCATTACATAACAGGTATATGGTCTGCATTAAAAAGATTAATACACTTAACCCAGAGAAAGTAAAGCTGTTCAAGTAAACTTGCACTAAAAGTAAATGATATTCGAATAATCACTGCTGCAGTAGCCTTAGCTATGTGGGTTACACACTGCCTATTGACACAGCCAGTCAGCGTCCAATACTTAGACCTTCCACCTACCCAAACTGTTACCAAGCCATTCAGAACTTTCACACAGAGGGGGGGAGCCAAGCCCAGTGAGGACGTTGATAGGAAATGAACAAATCTCCACACCACAGCATAAAAAAAAATGGGGGGGTTGGAGGGAGAAGCTACTGTTACGATTATAACATCTATAGTGGTTTACTTAAACAACTGTACTATGTTCAGCATTCCAATCACTGCTGCAGTAGCTTAGCCATAAGGTGGATTCACCATATCTTAAAATAAGTGGGAGGTGGAAGAGGAAGGGTCCAGACACCCCACGAGCATTGTCCTTAAAAAGGCCAGTCCTAGCCCTAGATAAGAATCTAGTTTACAGTACTTTGTAAAAGTATGCACAAAGGACCAAGCTTCCACTTTTCTTAAACACTTAGGGAGTTCAAATGTTTACATAAGAGCCACAGAGGACATAAAGGCCCAAAGCAGAGGGAGCCTCGACTCTGCCAGAAATAGTCTGTGGTGTGAACAAAAGGTAATAGCCTGAGACGACCATTTAGAAATAGTCTACTTTAACACATACTGTCCTTTCTTCTTACCTTCACAAGAAATACACAAGTAATCAAAACTTGTAAAAGGTTTTGTTCTGTCAAGATTGTATCAGAGTTGCCCATGGACATCTAATGTATGAAATATCTTTTCCTCCATCACTTTTTTAGGTACTGGAAAGAGAATGGTGAGATGGATGGCGGTATATTTGCTTATAGTAAACTCTGATAACACTAAGAACTAATTATCTTTTATGCTTAAAGAAACACCACTTCTGTGGAAAATGAAATAAGGTTGACCCACAAAAGCTTGCAACACAAGTACTCCTGTAGGAGGTCAAAGGCATCAGCAAAAATCAGCTGGTTCAAATGGAGCAAGTGTTCACTTCTAGGACAGAAAATTAAGATCACAGAAAAGCCCCTCATTTTGGGGAAGCCTCCGATATAAAACCCCTCAACATTTTTCCTCACAAGAAAAACATAATGCAGATAAAACATACCGAATATATTTCACAATTAGAACAACCGTATGAGCCTGAAAATCAGAGCTGCACAAGTATACACTTTTCCCCCATACTTATCTTCTCATTCTTTTCAGAAAGAGAAGGATTGGAAATTGCCAAGTGTTTAGTAGAAGAGGGATTAACTTAAGACACAGCTGCAAGATTAGGTTTGGCAGAAGTATATCATACACCCTACCTGCCTTTTTAAGGGCAGCTGGCTGTCAGGAAAACTGCAGGCAGTAATATCTTCAATTCTGACAACTAGAGGAATGGGTGCACGTTCTAGAAATTCCTTCTGCAACAGCTCATACTATTTTCTGAGGGACTGAGTAACCTCAGTGCTATCCCACTGAACAGCACACACACACACACACACACACACACACACACACACACGGAGAGTCACAGGATATTAAGAGATTGACTAACAGCCCCAGGGCCCTTACAAGTCTAGCAGAGTTCAACCTATGTTCCCAAGGGTGTCTGGTTCAAGCAGACACTAAAATTCAGCACCTACTGCTCCTGTCCAAGCGAGGCACAGGTGGAACCTCAAGGAGGGGGAATTTCCAGTTACCCAGCCAATCAACCAAACTGCACTTAAAATAGGGCCAACGAGGGGCTTTAACATTAATAGGAAGCTTGTTCCAAAGGTGGGGCAACCTCAGAGACAAATCTGTCTTTCCAGCAAGTTCGGTTGATGTCACATACCAGGTTAAGGTACTCTGAGATAGTTACCCCTTGTGCTATTTGACTTGCAAATGTGCAGCACTTCCATTAAAGCTGGGTCACAGATTGCTCTACATGCAATTTACAAAGACTCTGAGCAGTCTGTATGAGACACAGTAAAGGGACAATAATTTGTCTGTCCACTTAAGACAGATCTTGAATACTCTGAATTTTCTTTGTAGGAAACCTTTGTGGTCTCTCCAATTCCTGCAGGTGTTTGGAAAGGAATCTTTGTACTCAATTATTGGCCTGATGAGGGAAGAGTGCAGGGGGTTATAACTTCATTTTCTGGAGGCAATGCCCTTACTTATGAGAGGATAAACATAAAATGCCCTGCTTACCACTGTGGAGACATGATGGTTGAAGTTAAGGTTGCTGTCAAACTGTGTGCCCAAATCTCTCACCACTGACACTGTGCTTAAGGCATTGCTATTGACGTGGTAGTTTGCAGGCTCACCCCCCCCCCCTTGCTGAAGGGGATAAGGTTAATGCAAAAAAATGCATAAAGACCATGACGTTGGCACAAAGTCTGCGTAAGACCTTGTTGCGGGATACTGACATCGCTAGGGGTTTCAATGACTGCTCTCAGTTTGCAGTCATCAGCTAACTTGTCAGCCACAGTCCTTTAGCTTTAAGCCTGTACTTCAGTGAAGTAGACTGAACAGTACAGGTACCAGAACCGCCCCTCGAACACCACTGGTTACAGGTCTGCTGGAGGAGTAGTCATCCCCTATTTTGACTGAGTTTCATCAGTGAGCCAGTTTGCAACCCACCTGACAACATTTGGGGTTGATATTCAGCTGGGTAAGTTTATCAATGATGCCAGAGTGGAGGATTGTGTCAAAGGCCTTAGCCAAGTGTAGGTAGGCTGTATGCAACATTTTGCCCTTGTGTAGGGCTTTGGCGACTATCTGAAAGTACACCAAGTTTAACAGGCAAGATCTCACCTTCACAAAGCCAAACTGGGTGGGGTCAAGTATTTGGAGACGTCCTACATCTTTAAGGTTCATGAGGATTCATTCCATGGACTTGCAGATAAGGCTGGTCAGGCTAATGGGTCTATAGTTCCCAGGGTCTGTGGATGCACCGCCCTCTTTGTGCAAAGGGATGACTGTAGCAGTTTTCCCATTATGCTGGGATGAAGCCAGTGCTTAGGCTGTGAATGAAAAATGTGTGCTCAATGATTATGCCAATTCCGGTTTTAAAATGCATGTAGAACACAACCAGGGATGTTGTCCGGTCCCATAAAGGATGTGTTTTTGACTTTGGAGAGGACATTTAAAACCTCCTCCTCAGAGATGCTAAGCAGGGGGTCAGGTGTTAGGTATGCTTAGGGGGTGTGAGAGACAGGAACAGGGGAGTGAAGTTATCACTGAACCAGCCAGCAGGTTTGCTATATCCACAGGTTCTATATACTTGGAGTACCATTAACTAAGAGTTCAGCGTAAATCTGGGCTTTACCTTTGAGGTTACAGATAAGAATGCCTTGAGGTTATCCTTAGTTAGGGAAGCTAATTTTGATTCGTAGTTAGCTTTGGAGAACTTCATTAGGAGTCTATTTGCTTAAGTCGATGAGGGAGCGTTTCCAGTTTTGAGACTGTTCCTTCCTATTCAGACAGCAATTTCTTTCGCCTATTGTACAGCCTATTAATGGCAATTGTCCACCAGGCAGGTTTGTTTTTCCTTGAAGATCTTGCTTTGGTTCTATCAGGTACTGCAGAGTCAATGCAAACTACAGTTGTGTACACTTACCATAAAATGTAGATGATAGGAGTGTATTCACTGTTGCAGTAATCACATTTGGGTTATCTGCCTGCAGGTAGCCCTCAGTCAGCCTGAATACCAGAGTCTTGGGATTTCTGCATCAGATGCCGCTTCTTCCATGACGTCATGGGTATAAAACATGTAGCTGACACCATTACATCAGGTTTTCTTGCCCCAGATGTCAAAAGCCCCATAAATAGGAAACAATTACATGGTAACACCCCTAGCAAAAAGCAAATACCAATGATACAAGGTATGCCAAACAAAATGGAGAGGTAGAAGTAAAGAGAAGTCAGGGGGCTGGAGAGAGGGTAACCAGGACTGCAACAGTGAATACTCTCAAACATGCACATTTATAGTAAGTGTACACAACTGTACTATGTTCTTCATGTTTCACTGTTGCAGTCATCACATTTGGGTTGATTCCCAAAGCAGAGGATGGGTGGAGGCAGTCAAGAAGCATTAGGGCTGGCAAGCAGCCCCTGTAAGACTGCTGTAGCAAATCCAGCTCTGGATTTAAAGAAAAGAGGTAAGTGGTAATGCTTGGTAAAGGTGTGTACAGATCTCCAGGTTGCAGCTTCCAGGATGTCCCTGGCAGGGACTCTGAGAAATGCTGTAAAGGTTGATGTAGGCCTAGTGGAATGTGTTCTGATCCCCTGTGGGGCAGGCTTCCCCATGATATTTGCAGCAGAAATGGATGCAGTGTGCTATCCATGTAGAAATGGTTTGCCCTCTGACATGTAGCCAAACCTGACTAGCAGCTGGTCAGATTTTCATAAAGGTTTAGTCCGCCTGTGCATGTCCAGGGAGTGCAGGATCCTTTCCCCTGTATTCTGAGTAGGGAAAAAGGTTGGCGAATGAATGGATAGATTTAAAGCCACACTAGGTGCCATCGTTGGCATAAACGATGTGCTAGTCCTAAGAGAACCCTGTCCGCATGGAAGATAATGAAGGGTTCCACGGCCATAAGGGCCAGCAATTCAGACACTTCTTGCTGAAGTGATGGCTAGGAGTAAAGCTGTTTTCCAGGAGAGGAGTTTTAACTCTGCTGAAGCAGCAGGTTCAAATGGCTGGAAGCACGAGTTTTTTTTCATATACAAAGTTAAGGTCCCAGGATGGAGTGGGGTGTCTTAAATTTCTGGCTCGTAGGTTGGTACTAGGCTATCGGGCCTATACAAGCCTAGCCATAACAATTCCCTGGATATTTCTTCTCACAAAATTTACTTCCCTGGACCGCTGTCAAACCGCTGTCAAGCAGGGTGACTGACCAGGGGTGAATTTCCCATCTCCCATTCAATCGTGAAGGTTTCTTTTGAAGAGCGCCAAGAAGGCTCTCTGCTTGACATGTATGAGCAGTCTATTCAGAGTATGGGGAGCCTCTGGGTTAGGAACCTATCCCTCCAGAATGTTTTGTTCATTGAGATGACAAGGTTTAGATCCCTGGAGCGTGTGGCTCTGAAGTGGAGCATGTCCAACAGCTCAGGGTTTGACATGGTCTTTGTATGTTAAGCAGAGATCGCCTCAGAGTAGATAAGCCACAGAGTATAGCTGGAATTTTTTTTTTTTTTTTAAAACAGTCAGTATAGAGGTATCTTGCTTTAGACCCGTGATTCTTTTAGTAAGGCATTTCTGCGGCCTTCCCAGCTGTTGCTGATGTCTTGTGAGGTACATACCAAATGGGGCGTTTTACTCTATAATGGGTCTAATGAGTGCGAGTACAGTGGGACAATGACCTCCTTTTTTCTGGATGAAAAGCCCTTAGTGATAAGGAGTGCCACATAGGATTTCCTGACTGCTGTGGCGATGTAGTTGTCGAATGTGAGACCACTGTCCACCTGTGTCCAAGTCTCTCATCACACTTTCGGTGTTTAGTGTACTGCCACCTATGTAATAATTCATGGGTACATGTTTTTTCTCAATGGGGATAATTAGAAGTTATGTACTCACCATAACGTTCCATCTGAGTAGGTGTATTCATTTGTCTGCAACCAACCCTGGTTATGGATCCGAGCGGTCATCGAACCCGGCTTATGGTTTTCCAGCTTCTCGGATCCAAGCTCTCCTCCTCACTCCATATAATGCCCTGCCTCCTCATTCCCTCATGATGACCGTTTGCCAGAAAAAACCCCAAAAAACGTACAAAAAAAGGGTATAAAAGAAAAAGGGAAAGGGGGGGAGGCCAGGGGGGATAAGAGGCGCGGGATGGAATACAGACAAATGAATACGCGATGGCAGATGGAGGCGTTATGGTGATGCAGCACAAATCTGGAATCTTGCAACCTGTGGGATGCAACCCTGAGGACAAGAGGTCTAGCTATGGCCATCTTGGAAGGCCATCATGGAGCCATTCCGGCACCAAAGGAGTGATGCTCTCTACCCTACCCTAGATACAAACTATAGCTGAAATATAACCCATAAGAGATGAAGCCCGTGCTGCTGCTACAAATATCCTTGAGGAATCCTAGCTAGGTGAAGGCTGGACCGGCTGAATGGGCATGAACACATGGGGTTAGACACTTACGACGCAGGCCTTCCTGGCAGCTTGATAAGCCAATAAAATGCACCAAAAAAAGCGGACAGAGAAACTTTAGAAATTGCTTTTGCAAATGAATTTTACAGAAATAAAAAAGACAGCTGGTCGGATTCTATATGACTGAGTCCTGTGAATAAAATCTAAAAAATCTAAGTTGCCTAAGTAGATAGCTTATATGTTTTTTTATTGTTTTTTTTGTTTTCATTAAGGGAACAGGATTGATTTGGATTGATTGATGTTTTGCTTTGCGAGGCAGATTTGATTTTTAGGAAGGGAAGAAACCGGGGAAACCGCGGTCGGAACAGTCGGTGCAAGTAACCAGCTTTTAGTTGATAAGCTTTGAGTTCAGAAACTCTCTTGGCTGGATAAAGGCTGTCTTGTAGGACAAGAACTTAAGATCCACTTAAGCTCCACCCGTAGAAGGGCGGGCTCGAAAGGAGAAGTTTTAAGGCCTGTAGGACAAACCAAGGTTGCAGGCAGGAGGAACTGCTTGTTTTGGGGCCTGAGAAGAAAAAGTACCTTTAGAAATGTTTTACACAATTTGGCGAATGACATAAATCTTAGAAAGTTGACCATTGTGATAGTGAAAAACTTTGACTGTGAACTTTGAGAGTGGATCATTAGAGAGAGAGGTTAGGAAGAGGAGTTGAAGGAGGAGCACTACAGGGAGAGGAACTCAAGGCCTCCTTGGCCTTGCGCTCAGCCCACACAGAGAAAAACCTTGACGCCTTTGACAAAAGTGGCCGCCACCATTTTTACCAAAGGCCACCAAAATAACCGAGTACCGGTGAAGAGTGACCGGGAGTCCTTATCAGTCAGCTTCAGGGAGTTCAGGTTCGGTCAGCTTCAGGTTGGATATCAGATCCGGATGGAGGGATGGGATCTAGAATCCAAGGGGATCAGGAATGGAAGGAGGAGGAGAGACGGTGAGGGGATCTGAAGGCAACAGAGATCTCAATGAGAATCTCCGAGCAATGAGGAATCATTCTGCAACCCCCCGAGAAGACTCTGAAGAACTTGCAGCATCAGAGGCAAGGGTGGATAGGCAACAGACTTAGTTGGGTGACTTGGCACCAGGGTGAGAGCGCAAAACCTCAACCGGAGGTAATAGGTGTTTGAGCTAGAAAAACTTGGTGTTTGAGGGGGAGAAAAAGAAGCCAAGAAGGGCTCCCCCACTTACTGACAGATGAGACCACCGCCCGACAAATGAGAGAGAGCTACACTCGTAAGGGGTCAGAATTACTTGCTAATTGAGAGCGCTGGGATGTAAGAGATTGAAAAACTTGGAATGTGCGTTGCCGTAGAAAGATTGGTGGAATTGCCCGTTCCCAAACTTCTCTGGCCTCCCGACAAAGAGATTAAGACCTTGTTGACATGTTGTCCTTCCATGTACCAGAGGTTCCCACCAAGTTCCGATTGAATCGCAATTGTTCCCAATTCTTCCCATGTTGAAGTGCTAACAGCACGCTAATTGCGCCTTTCTCATCTCCTAGAACATTGATAGACAGTGCCCCTCTGGAAAGGTTCCACATGCCTTGGACTGTCGGCGAGAAGTGCCCCACCCAGCGGCGGCGCGCGGGAGGTCACCGTGCGAGAAAGCACAAATGGGCGGACCTCGTGGAGATCCGAGAATGGAGCCACCACCTGCTGGGGAATGGAGATGATGGCCACGGGACCATGATGCATGGGGAGAGCAGGTATGACCACAAAGGGCAAGAGGACTGCAGGCTATAGCCTGAGTACTACCAGCTGCCTGTGCTATAGCCGAAGATTGAGGAACTTAGAGCCCTCAGGACCAACTCCTGGAAGCCAACTTGAATGAACCTCATATGGCTGAGCACCTGGAGCTGAAGATTGTGAATGAGTGGCACTCCGAGGCCTGAGAACTTGATCCTTGTGTCTCTGGCGGCGTGAGGAAGAATCTAAAAGAGCTGTGTGGGGTGGGATGGGAAATGTTTTCTATTGTTAGTGTGAGCCAGAAATGGAGCAAGATGGAAGAATGCTGCTAGCCAAGAGAAGTGCCTGCACCCCTGGGTAAGGCCAAGTGTCCACCTGAGAAGGAGCTTGCACCCCTGAGGGCAGCCAGGTGGCTACCACTGGGAAGGACCCCTTTGGCGAGTGCCCCTGGGGGTGCAAGACCACCAAAGAAGGACCCCTCGAGAACTGGTCTGCTGTACGAAAGTGAAAGGGCGGAGAAACCCTGGGGGCGCGCCCCAGAGGATGTGGTATGAAGCGGAATTGAGAGTGACTGAGCACCAGCAGTGATTTTGTGTCCCCTCCTGAGAATAGATTGCGCACTGACCATTCATTCGAGTCTTTGGGACTGCCAGATTCATTCAGTGATTCTAGTTTGGTCTTTTTTCTTTAGGTCTTTTTGGCACTAAAAGAATCTGGAGTCTGGACACAAAGTCTGATCTGGTCTGGGGGAAAGAGAGGCTGGATGGGACTTTTCTTTGCTTGAGATGGCCATGGAAGGCCAAAAGCGGCCCTGCTCCATCTGGTGATGGGTCTGGGTGGCTGGAAACTTTGGAACTTGAAGGAGGAATGAAAGCCATGGGATATCCCTCCCCCACCCAGCGAGAAGAGGAATGGACGGACCAATGTAGGTGCCCGAAAAAGAACCCCCGAACGCCTCCACCTTAGAGCCTTCTGGAGTAGGCAGGGTTGCTGCTGGTGAACGTTCAGAGGGGCTAGCCCAGGGACCGTTCCCTGACCGGGCCCCTCTGCCTCTAGGGGCGAAGGGCTCCTTGTCCTCCTCTGCCACCCAGAAGGGACTTCCTGTCGAACCGGCTGGGACTGCTCTTGTTCGGAACTGCCACACATCTTCTTGTTGTTTCCCCAGGCTGGAATAACGCTCCAAGTGGCAGGTGCGCGGCAGACAGCGTCTTCCGTCATACCGCTCTGGGTCTCTCACTGCTGACGAAGCTGCCAAACAGAGGCAGAGACGAGAAAGGCGTTCGCAAGCAAGACCTTGCCTTTCCTCAAGAAAAATCGCAGTGGCCGGGCCCAGGCAGAACGTCTGGTGACCAGTCCTGTCCCGCGGCTCTAAGCGGGCGCCTCCATTGCATGGGAGTGTCCGGCCTAGTATTTGTAGGCCCAGTAGGTAGCCATTTTGGTGGAGTGCGAGTCTCTGTCCTCCTCCGAAATGGACTGGAAAGGATGCAGCCCGTGAAGTTAATAAGATCTCGCTGCATCCCTATAACATGTGCCATGCATAGTTCTGGACTTCAGGAGAAATTCGCGAAGGTCGCAGCCGCTGCTTATCCTCCATCCGCGACTTTCCTTGCCGGTGGGTGGACTGGGGACTCCCTGAGCCAGCGTCGCTTTGTGGGCCGCCATCATAGCATCTACAAGTGGGCCCCGGCTCCAACTTGTCTGGGCGTTCCGCCGGAGGGCGGACCAAGGATCATCCGGTCTCACGGTGTCCGGCTCCTTCACGCCCTGGTGGTAATGGCCTCCTGACAATGGTCCGACAGGTCTCGCCAAGGGGAGAACAGGCCCCTGGTAGACGCTCCGTTTACACGTGGGCTCGTCCTTCAAAGACTTGGTAATAAGGGCCCCTGTCACTCCACAGGGGGCAGTGTCTCAAGGAGACGGGAGCCAGAGAGACCAATGTGGAACTTTCCTCAAGTCCCCCTCTTCTGTGAGAGACTGAGACCCAATGTAGTCATCACGTGCTGCCTGTGTATCGAGGAGCCACCTCCTCTCGGGGGCTGCTGCTCGGGGAGTCCAGGCAGCAGGCAGGTGCCTGGAGCAAGACGAGGACTTGGGAGCAGGGCCTCCCAGGGCGGATCCGGGAGTCCTGGCCCCTGCCGGGCTCCAGGCGAGCGGGGGGGAGCCAAGGTGCCTTGAGGTCCGGAGACTGACCCTCAACAGAGCCTCTCACCGGCGGGAGCGAAGGGCCGAAAGGATGTGGGGAATCGCCCGGGCTCAAGAAGGGATCCGAAGCCACCCGACCAACAGCCGCGGCCTCCCGACCGAAGGGAAGGTGGCGGACATTTCATTTAAAATATAGATTTAGGCTGTCAGCCATAATAATCTATAATAAAAGTTAAGTAAGTAACTTAAACAAAACAACACACACACACACACACACACACACACGCACAGCTTAGGGAGGAATAAAAATTATTTTACTTTTACTTTAAAATAAAAATAAATACTCTATATTAATATTAAAGGGAAACTACTTCACCACACAATAAAAAAAGATCAAGAAAAAAATTAAAAGAGTTCAGAAAAAGAGAGTAGAAACTGAGTTACAGTTACCAAACAAGATCAAACAACCATGCTGGGAACAAGATCTGGGAGGGTATCTATACATTTCTTGGCATTAAGCTTGAGCCCATAGCTCTGGCACCAAGCATCGGTTTCCGTAAGGCCCTTTTGTAGAATATCCACATCATTTGGAGATTCAATAATGGCTCCCAGTTTGCAGTCATCTGCGAACTTCGTTAGCCAGAGTCCCTTAGTGTTGGCCTGTACTTCAGAGAAGTAGATGGCAACCAAGAGCAGTCCCAGGACTGAACCCTGAAGTACTCCATTTGTCTGGAACTAGATTTGGAGTCTGCTACTTTTACAGTCTGGGTTCTGTCAGTAAACCAGTTGGCAACCCATCAAGTGACATAGGGATTTATGGCCAAACTAGGTGGGGTCCAGTGTTTGAAGGTTGCCAATGTCTTTGTTTATAAGTTCCATGATGATGCATTCTATGCCCTTACAGATCAAGCTCGCCAGACTGATGGGACGGTAGTTCCCAGGATCCAAGGTGGATCCCCCCATGTGGAGTGGGATAACTGTAGCTGTGCGCCACTCAGTGGGCACTAAGCCCGAGGTGATGCTATGATTAAACATAACACTTGGGGTGAGGTGCCAGTTCATTTTGTAGTTCATGTAGTACACAGCCCGGGACGTCACCTGGTCCCATGGATGCTGTATTCTTAGCTTTGGAGAGTGCAGATTCTACCTGTGTGGCCATGATTACCAGAATTTGGTAATCTTTTGGTACAAAGATGGGCCCTTTAGGGGGTGAAGTTTGCACTAAATCGATCTGCCAGGATATTGGCAATATCCTTGGGATATATTTACATTTAATGCCATTCTGCTGTAGCTCAGAGCATATCTAAGCATTTCCATTTAGATTCCTGACATAACTATAGAATGCCTTGTGGTTGCCTTTGGAATTTTTGGCAATTTTATTTTCGTAACTAGCTTTGGAGGAATTGAGGGATCTCAGCTTCTGAGGCTGATAAGGGAATTTTTTGCATCCTGGGATTTTCCTCTTTTTTTGCAACAGTTTCTTTCTTCTGTTGTATAGTTTAAGGCAGGGAACACCACATTGGCTTCCTTTTTTTGGAGGAGAGCGTGTTGGTTCTATTTGGGATGGCATGATTCATGCACAAGTGGATGTGCTCGTTCAGTGCCTTAGTGTAGGATTCAGCAGTCGAACTTCCAGCTACCATCTGCATGGGATTCATGAAGTTTGTCACTTCTGACTTGAGTAGCATGAAGTTTGCTTTGGAGAAGTTTTTTTTAAGGAGGTTTCCTTACTGGGGGTGGGATGTGGATGTCAAGGGTGATTTGCTTATGGTCAGACCTGACCAATGAGGGGGTGTGACCACTGGTGTAGAGCATCTACCTCCCATGTTAGTAATGACCAGGTCTAGGATACTGGAGCCCCTGGTGGGACAATTGATTAGTTGATCCAGGGCATTGGAATTTATGGATTTCAAGAACAGTTGGGAAAAGGTGTTGGTACCAGAGTAGTTTTCCCAGTTAATGGCAAGGTAGTTGAAATCACCCAGTATTAGGGTGTTTGGTTGTATCTTAATATCGTCCAGTATGTTTAGAAAGGTGTACTGAGAATCTTGGGGCATAGTGGGGGATCTGTAGAAAGCTACAATTTGTATTGCAGTCCTACCTAGTTAGTTGCACCTGGAGAATTTCCGGCTCCTCTCAAGACCTGTTTGACCAGAGGATTAGAGAAGAGGGGTGGCTCAGTATTATGAGTTGAGACGGCACAGGCATGAATCTTAATTTGAGAAGCATAGGCCTTTGTGGAACATTTCTGTTTAAAGTAATTTAGTCTATGAAGTAAGCTGGACACGTATCCATTCCTTGAGACTGGCTCCAAGAACAGTATATTTTCCACTTTTCTGCATAGGATTTTCTAGTAGTAGGCCTTTATGCCTTCAAGACATCCAGCAACTGTTTACTGAGGGTTCGGGGATGAACCAGGCTGCAAAATCTGGCCCTCCTGCTGGGAAAGCAGGGAGGGTGTCTGAAGCAGGTGCCAAGGGGGCAGTACTGCCAGACAGTGCAAAAGTGGGTACCAGTGCTGGTGTGGCCAGTTTGGTGCAGTCAGGATTGCCCTGTCTGATCTTTAGTTGAACCTACGAGAGGAGGGGCAGAGGGGGAAGGCATAGACGGAGAGGTTTTCCCCATGTAAAGGACAGACCATCCACTTTCCATGCATGGCTATGGGGAGATCTGGTGCAATATTTGCTCAATTGAAAGTTCTGAGGGAAAACGAAGAGGTCCACCTCTGGTGCCCCCAATCGTGGATCAGCAGCTTGAATGATTTAGATTCCAGTTTCCACTCGTGCTGGTCCATTAGATTTCTGCTCAAGTCATCTGCCAGTGAATTTAGTTTGGCTGGCAGGAATCGAGCTTGTAGGTGCATTCTGTTGCTGAAGGCAGTCTCCCCCAGAGCCATGGGTAACCTGCAGAGTGGGTAGGAATGGGTTCCCCTCCCTGCTTATGTACCACATAACTGTGGTGTTGTATGTCATCAATAGTTGGCCTGGGAGAATAAGGCATTTGAAGGCTGTCAGAGCATTCTGTACAGCTAACATTTCTTTTTGATTGATATGCAAGTGCATTTGCCTTGAGCTCCATTTGTCTTGAATACCTTGCCATGTGAGCCCTTCATGAATAGTCTGATGCGTCTAGGGTTTGGGCGGCAGGGGAGAGAGTGAAAGGGAGTCCTTTGTTATGGTAGCAGGCTTCTGCCCACCAAAGAAACTCTGCCTTAGGCAAGGAATGATGGGAATCAGTTTCCAGGTCCTGAGAAAAAGTTGACACCAGAGACATTTTAAGTACCATTAAAGTTTCCTCATATGCACTCTTGCATAAAGAATTAGCAGAACGCAAGATGCCATGAACCCTAGGGCTTGCAGTATTTTTCTTGCAGATAGCTGGGTTTTGGTGGCCAGTAGATTGAAGTAGTTTGTCAACTACATTTGTTTTTCTGGAATGAGGAATGCCATCTGGGAAGTTGTGGTCAAGCTTGCTCCCAGGAATACACTCTGTTAGCTGGGTACCTGATGTGATTTTTCGTTGGTGTAGTACCCTAGTGAAGTTAAACATCTCTTTAAAAAATGTCAGGTGCTGGAGTAGCAATTCCTGACTGTCCACCTGCATCAGGCAATTGTGCAGGTATGTGTAAATTTGAGTTTTTCCCTGCCTACAACATGCAATGGCTGGAGCTAGGCATTTTTGTGAATACCCTGGGTGCAGTAGACAAGCCAAAAGGGAAGTGCAGATAATTAGCAATGGATAGAGCCTGCTCTGAAACGTATTTCCTGCAAGATTCCCTTATGGGGATGTGCAAATAAGCTTCTTTTAAGTCTAGGGTGGCTAGCCAGGAGTCCTTGGCTAACATAGGAAGCAGCTGTTGGAGAGTAAGCATCTTGAACCTTGAAACCACCAGGAAGGAGTTGAGAATAGACAGATCCAGGATAGAGGGCCAAGAGTTTTCTTTCCTGGGGATCAGAAACTGTCTGGAGTAAAAACCTTGTCCCCTATGCTCTGCTGGGACAGGTCGAATAGCCTTGATACTGGAGAGAAAGTACTTGCTTTTGGGCCTCTGCCCACTGGTTTGGGGAGAGGTCTGGCCATCCGCTTGGGATTGGCAGTGAGTGGAAGTAGAATTTGTATCCCTGGGACACAAAGTTAAAGACCCATCTGTTCTGGGTGAAGTACTTCCAGTTTTTTGTATGTAGGTCACGTTATCCTCCTAACGGTGCAAGTACTTGGGCGAGGCTTGGAAGAATTAAAAGGATAAGTCATTGTGAGATTTTACCATAAAATGCTGACTTACTACTCCCTGTTTTAGAGGTATGCGCACGCCACTGCTTAGATCTGCGCATACCGAGACTGTAATTGTGTTGGTATGCTACCCCTGGGTTTGGACAGAGAAGGTCTGGGAGGGACTGAAAAGGACCATTATTTTAGGCCAATGCTTAATGAATCTAGGTGACTGTTCCTGTAGGAAATACTGGAGTTTATCTAGATTTAGCTTTTTCCTCCACCTTTTTGAGGACGACTTCTGCTTTATTACCAAACAGGCATTCTTGATTCAGTGGTGCATCCAGTAATTTTGCTTTGACAGTCTGGCAAGACATGTTCCTTAAGCCAAACATGCCTTTTAAGAACAGGGCGCCAGTGACAGCAGCCCTGTAAGAGGCTTCTAAAGCATCAAAACCACACTGCAAAGTACGTTTTCCAACTTGGTTAGCAGAACACATTAACTCTTGTAAAATCTTCATGTTCTGCACAATCAGGAATCAACCTCATTTTCTGTTTAATTAGCTCCACAACATGTTGCTGATACTTTAACATATAAAACTGGCAATTTAAAGCCCTGATGGCAAGGGTAGCAGGTGTGCATCTTCTTACCCAATCTCTATAAAGCCCTAGAGTTCCTGTCCGAAGGGGTAGGGCTTTTGGCTATTGTAGCCTTAATGCCTTTAGGTCCCTGGGAAATGGTCTCTGGATCCAGAGTAGGATTCAGAAAGAGAAACGTGTGGGAGTCAGGTACTCTATAGTACCTGTCAGGATTCCTGGCCACTGGAGGCAAGGTATCAGGGGTAAGGCTGGATTCGAAGAAGACATAATCTACAATCTCCAGAACAGGGGGTATAGCAAGAGCCCTGTGCTGAGGCAAATCTGAAAATTCTCAAAAGTCTCTTTTTAACCTGTGAGTAGTCTTGGCATTCCCAGCAGAAATGTTCTCTTAAGGTATGCAAGGCTTCAAAGGAAAGGCCCTCTGGAAGGGAGGCAGCGGGGATGGAATCCTCTACATCCGAATCCTCACAGGTAGGTAAGGGAATGTTCTAGTAAAATCAGAGGGATCAGTCTCACGGTCTGAAGAATCAGAAGGAAAAAAAAATCAATCTTTTGTCTCAGAGGGGGAAGGTTGGCTTCCCCTAATTACACTTGTTTGGTCTTCAGCCATTCTAAGCATTTTTGTTTCCATGGCATGGGAGCCTGAGCATGTGCTTTGGTAGTTGTTTTCTAGGCGAACTCTGGGCCTGAGAAACTCAAAGTTTTAGTCAAAAATGGAGAGGTCTGTTTAATACGATCAGAAGGTTGATAAACACCCTCAGAAGCCAGTGCTTTCACAGCGGCTCCAGACCCATCCAAGGTAGAATCATCCACAGGATCTATATAGTCGAACAAACAACTTGCGGCATACCAAACTCTGAAAGGGTCTCAGCAGAGGTTGTAGAAGCGGGCATCAGGGGCTGCGAAGGCACTTCACAGAGTACCGGCCTCTGCGGTCTGTCTCTGACTTTATCCTTATTTTTTTTTTGGAAGATTGGTAACCTGATGACTTATCGAAGCCATTTCGGAATAAGGAGAATGAGAGTGAAAGAATTTAGTGGCAAATATAGCCTGCCGACGAACAGATCGGGCGTTCAACAGGGCACAAAACCAACAGTGAGGAACACCGAAATTTCAGGAGGTGGCAGACTGGCACTTGTGAACTGCTTCTAGCACCATATGGCAAGAAAGACTGATGCAAGGGCATCGGCTGCATGTTTTATACCCATGACATCCAGACGTCATGGAAGTGACGGCATCCGACAAATTCCAACTCTGGTATTCAGGCCGACTGAGGGCTACCTGCAGGCAGAAAACCCAAATGTGATGACTGCAACAGTGAAACACGAAGAACATCTGTACACGTGCTTGTATAAAAGCATTGGTGTACAACTCTGCAGGAGGTGTTAGCTTCATAGCCTCTCCCCCCACTGATGGAGCAATTTATGCCGTCATGTAAGAGGTTGTAATTGGCCTTGGAAAGATTTTTTAGTCCAGTTGTTGCTAAGGGCAGGATCAGAAACTGAGCTCTTCTCAGAGGATGAATCAGAAATCTGACTAATACTCTGTCCCTTCATCCTACAGTCCAGATTCAGAATCTTGAATGTCTTCAAGAAAGGAGGTATTCCCTCTTTTACCAGAAACTACTGTACATAAAAAGAATAGCCTGAATTAAACCCCAAGTCAGACCTAGTAAACTACTCCTGTCTAAAGAAATTTGAGGAGTAATACATACTTTTCTGTTCCTTTTTGACAAGAAAAATGGGAATCAGCGTTATTAATGGCAGCAGCTTTCCCAGGGATGGGCACAACATTCTGACAAAAGGGAAGTCTTACCTGTTCCCTTACCCAAGACCAGCAAGAATGGTTCTCCCTTGCCCACTGAAGGGACCCCAACAGTCACACAGAAAGTACAGTTGTGTATACTTACCATGAATGTAGATTATGTATTCACTGTTGCAGTAATCACATTTGGGTTATCTGCTTGCAGTAGCCCTCATTCGGCCTGATAATCAAAAGTCTTGGGTCCTGCGTCAATTGCTCTCTCAACTTCCGTGACATCAGGTAGTCAGGGGTATAAAGCATGCAGTCAACGCCATTACATCAGTTTCTTGCCCCAGATGTCAGGTGCCCCCAAAAGGTTCTTGCCCCAGATGTCAGGTGCCCCCAAAAGGGTAGGCTAAAATGATGCAAATAAAATGTACATGCACCAAAATAAGTTTTACCTTCATCTATAAGCAAATACACCACCTAGGTTACAAGTTCCAGCAAAAATAAGGGGGATGGCAGGTGGGTAACCTGGACTGCAACAGTGAACACACACATCTACATTTATGGTAAGTGTACACAACTGTACTATGTTCTTAGCGTTTCACTGTTGCAGTCATTGCATTTGGGTCAAGTCCCAAAGCTATGGTTGGGGGGCTGGAGCTAAACAGCATTAGGAGCGGCTATGAGGCCCTGCAGAACTGCAGTGGCAAAGCCTGCCCTGGATTTTGAGTAAAGAGGCAGATTGTAATGTTTTGTAAAGGTATGCACTGAACTCCAAGTAGCAGCCTCCAAAATGTCTTTGGTTAGTACTCCCCTGAGAAAGGCTGCAGAAGTGGCTGCAGCTCTGGTTGAATGTGGCCCAATGCCCTTAGGCACTGGTTTGCCATGGTGCGAGTAGCAGAAACGAATGCAATGACCTATCCACTTTGAAATAGTCTGCTTGGAGATGGCCTTTCCTTGTGATGCTGTGGCATATGCCACTAGTAAGTGCTCTTTCAGAAAATTTTAGTTTTGTTCAAGTAGAATCTAAGTTGTCTGTGTACGTCCAAAGAATGCAGAATTTTCTCCCCCTTGTTCTGTGGATTTGGATAAAAAGTTGGCAAATGAATTGTTTGGTTAAGGGCTACACTGGATACAACCTTAGGCATAAAGGTAGGGATTGTTCTCAGAGAGACCCTGTCGGGATAGGAAATGATGAAGGGTTCCACAGCCATGAGAGCCTGTAGCTCTGAAGCTCGTCTTGCAGAAGTTATTACTAGAAGCAGAGCTGTTTTCCAAGTTAAGAACTTTATGCCCACAGTAGCAGCTGGCTCAAAAGGAGGTAAGGTTGAGTTTTTCCAAGACATAATTGAGGTCCCATGCAGGTATTCATAGGTTCATAGGTTAGTACTAAGCTAACTGCCCTTGCGAGCCATTTTAAATATTGGCGTTCTCCTTGGAGGCCTTAAGTTTTTGGCTCCTCTGAGGTAATGCCTTAATAAAGGATGAGAAAAAAAAAAAAAAGGAGTGGTGGCTCTGTATTGTAATGAGCCGAAATGGCATGGATTTTTGAAAAAGATAGGCCTTTGTCCAGCATCTCAGTTAAATATTGCAAATCTGAGGAATATATGGGACAGCTGCATCAGTTCCTTGAGCTTGGTTCCAAGTGCAAAACCTCTTCCATTTCCCAGCATAGGATTTTCTAGTACTAGGCCTTCTGGCTTCTAAAATGACAACCAATACAGCTTTACTGAGAGGTGTGGTTTGTACGGCTACATTATCTGCCATGCTGCCAGGTTTAGGGCCCCGAGTTGGCTGTGCAGAATATGATTGTTTTGCTGGGACAATAGATGAGGTATTTGAGGTAAGGTCCAGGCTGGGCATTGGGACAAGTTCGTTAAGATCTGATACCAGTACTGGCGTGGCCAGTCTGGGGCAATCAGAATCATTTTTGGTTTCTCCTGCCTGACCTTTAGGAGCACTTTGGGGAGAAGAGGCAGTGGAGGAAAGGCGTACACCGATAAGCTTGGAAAGTGGACTCCTTATCTTTCAACTGGACAAACCTGTCTGTGACAAGTCCTTGTGCAGAATCTTCTTAGTAGATTGCTTTGAGGGTAGGCAAATAGATCTATGTCCAGGTGTCCCCATTCCATGGTTATCATGCTGAAGACTTGTGGATCCAGGTGCCACTCGTGGGGATCCACGAGGTTTCTGCTTAGTTCGTCTGCCAGAGTATTTTCCTTTCCTGGCAGGAACTTTGCCTGCAGATGAACTTGGTAAGTCAATGCTGTGTCCCATAAAGCCATGGCTAGTCTGCATAGGGGATAAGAATGAGTTCCGCCCTGCTTATGTACCATATGACCGTGGTGCTGTCTTTACCAGTACTTGTCCCAGATGAAGTAGGTCCTTGAAGGCTGTCAGGGCATTTTGAACAGATAACATCTCTTTTTGATAGATATGTAGATGCTTTTGGTTTGTGGACCAGGTGCCCTGAATGTCTCTTCCTGCCACGTGTGCCCCCCCCCCCCCCAAGCATAATCTGATGCATCTGTCGTTAGGCTCTGCCTGGCTGGGGGTAGTGTAAATGGCTGTCCCTTGTTTTGGTGACAAGCCTTTGCCCACCATCGAAATTCCTGTTGCAGGGAGGGTATCGAGTAATTATTGTTTCCAGACTGTGGCAATGCTGTGTCCAGACACTTTTTAGGTACCATTGAATTTTCATATGCAGTCTTGCATATGGAATAAGTGAGATGCAAGATGCCATAAAGCCCAAAGCCTGCAGAATTTTTCTTGCAGATAACTGGGCCTTTGTTGCCATTTTCTTGAAATGGGTAGTCAGTTGCCTTTGTCTGGAGTGAGATAAGCCATCTGGGCAATTGTATTTAAGCATGCACCCAGGAATATTATCTCGAGAGGGTACTAGTTTTGATTTCTTTTTGTTGACTGTGTACCCTAGGCATGTTAAAAGTCTTATCACAAAAGTCAGATGCTGTAGTAGAATGTCCTTGTTCTCTGCTTGTATGAGGCAGTCGTCCAAGTAAGGATATATTTGTATTCCTCTGTCTGCAGTAAGACATTACTGGTGCCAGGCACTTTGCTTAAACCCTGGGCGCAGTAGATAAGCCAAAGGGCAGTGCAGAGAATTGGTAATGCTTTGAGCCAGCCTTGAATCTGAAGTATCTTCTGCATGATTGTCTGATTGGGACATGCAGGTATGCCTCTTTTAGGTCTAAAGTCACGAGCCAAGCCTTGCTGCCCAGCATGGGCAGAAGCTGCTGTGAAGTCAACATCTTGAATTTTGGTATATCCAGGAAAGTATTTAGAATAGATAGGTCCAGTACTGGTCTCCATGCTTTGTCCTTTCTGGGTACAAAGAACAGTCTTGAGTAAAATCCTTGTCCCTGCTCTTGCTGTGGCACTTGTTGAATTGCCCTCATGTCCATGAGAGCAGCAACTTGTTTGAGCCTCTGCCCATTGATTTTTTGGCAGGTCTGGCCAACCGTTTGCCCTTGGCAGGGTACGGAAATGAAACTTGTAGCCCAAGCCTTGAGACACTGTCTAGAACCCATTTGTCCTGGGTTATGTGCCAATTTTGAGAAAAAAGTGCTAGTTTTCCCCCCTAAGGGTGCTGCCAAAAGATAAGTGCTTGGTGCAGGCAGGGGGAAGTCATTGGGACTGTTTCCTGTATGGTTGTGATTTGTCTTCTCCACCTTTGGAGGTAGAGGCACTCCACTGCTTAGACCTGTAGGAACCTTGCGGCTGTGATCAGCCTCTAGGGCGTCTGGATCTGCCCCTTTGATGTCCGAGACTGGAAAGGACCAATTCTTTGTAGGCCAGTGTCTGCTAAATCTAGGTGGCTGTACCTGTAAGAAATCCTTGACTGTTAGCATAGATGAAGCTTTGTCCTCCATTTCCTTTAACACCTCTTCTGCCTTAACACCAAACTAGGTATCATGTTGTAAAGGAGCATCCAACAATTCTGCTTTAACATAGTCGAGCAGATTTTGTTCCTTTAACCAAGCATGCCTCCCAATGACAGAAACCCTAACAGCGGCCCTGCAGGAGGCCTCCAGAGAATCAAACCCACATTGCAAAGTATACTTTCCAACTTGTTCAGCTGCATGCAATAAATCCTGCATTTCTTTGTTTTCTCCACATTCAGAACTTGCCATAATTTTCTGTTTAAGCAGTGTCATGATATACTGCTGATATTTGAGCATATGAAACTGGCAAATTACGGCCCTTATAGCCAAAGTAGCAGATGTGTAAATCTTTTTCCCCCCCATCTATCCAGCTCCCTAGAATCCCTGTCAGAGGGGGTAGGATTTTTTGCAGTAGAAGCCTTGACCCCTTTCGGACCCTGAGAAATAGTTTCTGGGTCTGCAGTAGGGTTTTTGAAAATGAATTTATGAGAGTCAGGGACCCTGTAGTATCTGTCCGGCTTAACAGGAGCTGGAGGTAAAGAGTCAGGGGCCAGACTAGACTCCAAGAACACATCAACTACAATGTCCAACACAGGTGGAATAGCTAGAGGCCTGTGTTGAGGTAGTAAAAGGAAGCCTGAGCCTTTTCTTATATTCTGAAAAATCTTGGCTCTCCCAGTGGAAGTGCTCCCTCATGGTATGCAAGGTTTCCCCAAGTGTAGGAGGAGAAGCTGAAGGAATCGATTCTTCAGCATCAGAATCCTCACAGGGGGGAAGAGAATATTCCTGATCAGAAGAGGAATCAGAAGAAATTGAAACCTGAAGATTCATAGTCTGTCTCTTGCCTAGGCCTCTTATCAGGAGGGGGATGGGAACCCCTGATCAAGGTAATTAAGTCTTCGGCCATTTTGAGCATCTGTTTTTTGGGCATGGAGGCCTGTCCTTGTGGCTGGTGAACTTGTTTCGGTGCCTTTAAATGTGTTTTAGCCTTGGTCTTTGATGTCCGTTTAATATACAATTGTTTGGGGTCTGAATACACTCTCAGAAGCCAATGCCTGCTCAGCAGCTCTGGACCCATTTGAGGGAATAATCTCAGAGGCTCCAATACCTTGAGTTTCCAGCAGCCTGGCAGACTCCACGTGGGAGTTGGTAGCGGCCTACGACTCTGTAGTGGACGTCAGGGGCTGCGAATGTGCCTGAGGACTGGCGACTTGCTTAGTAGAAGCTTAGTCTTTGGACCTCTGCTGCCTGTCTTTCTTCTCGTTTTTTGTGAACTCCAGTAGTCGGATGGCTATCAGATGACATTGTATAATTAAATCTTCGCCCAAAATAGCTTAATGCAAAATCGTACAGACGCTTAATAGTGCGTTGGTTAAATCTAGCACAAAACCAACAACTAGCAACATCATGGTCAGGGCCTAGGCAAGAATACAATAAGAATGAAAGTCCTGGAGGTATTTGCTTCCCACAAGAAATACAATTATTAACTTTTTCTGACATCGGTCTGGAGCAAGAAAAAAAGTTTCCAACAGGGTACTTCGCTTTTAATGAAGACTTTGGATCTGAAACTCGAACACGAAAATCTCAGGAGTCGGCCAACTGGCACTTGGGAACTGCTTCTGGTTCGGGCACCGCACGGCAAGAAAGACTGAATAAAACAGCGTCGGCTGCATCTTTTATACTCCTGACGACCAGACATCAGGGAAGAGGTGACAGCAACAGACGCAAGACCCAAGACTTTTGGAATTCAGGCCGACTGAGGGCAACCTGCCAGCAGGATAACCCAAATGTAATGACTGCAACAGTAAAACACGAAGAACATTGTATATATACACACACAACGTTATACCTCCAACAAAAAAGCAAATGCACCAAAAAGTTTTTAAGCATAATAAAGGAGAAAAAGAGGTATAGCCAAAAGAAGTCAGGGGGCTGGAGGGAGGGTAACCAGGACTGTAACAGTGAATACACTAATATCTACATTTATAGTAAGTGTACACAACTGTACTATGTTATTCGTGTTTCACTGTTGTAGTCACCACATTTGGGTAGATTCCCAAAGCTAAGGATGGGAGGAGGAATTTAGATAGCATTAAGACAAGCTATAAGGCCCTGCAAGACTGTAGTGGCAAAGCCAGCTCTGGATTTAGAGAAAATTGGCAAATGGTAACGCTTGGTGAAGGCATGTACAGAACTCCAGGTAGCAGCTTCTAGGATGTCCCTGGTAGGGACACTTCTGAGAAAGGCTGTAGAGGTAGATGCAGCCCTGGTTGAATGTGGTCTAATCCCGTGGGATAGGTTTGCCATGGTGCTTATAGCAGAAATTAATGCAATGGCCTATCCATTTAGAAATGGTTTGCTTTGAAATAGCCTCCCCCTCTGCCCCTGCAGCAAATGCCATGAGCAGTTGTTCAGATTTCCTTTGAAGTTTAGTCCTGTCTAAGTAAAAACTAAGCTGTCTGTCCACATCTAAGGAGTGCAGTATCTTTTCCCCTTTGTTCTGTGGATTAGAAAAAAAGGTTGACAAATGAAGGGACCAATTAAGAGCCACACTGGATACTACCTTGGCCATGGAGGAGGGATTGGTCCTGAGGGACACCCTGTCCGCATGAAAGATGATGAAATGCTCCACTGCCATAAGGGCCTGTAATTCGGATGCTCCACTGCCATAAGGGCCTGTAATTCGGATACCCTTCTAGTTGAAGGGATTGCTACAAGGAAAGCTGTTTTCCAAGAAAGGAATTTTAACTCTGCACATGCAACTGGCTCAAAAGGAGGAACAGTGAGTTTTTCCAATACAAAAGTAAAGTCCCAGGCTGGAGTTGAGGCTCTCCTGGGTGGTCTAAAGTTTTTGGCCCCTGTGAGGAACTGCTTGAGCAGTGGAGGAGAGAAGAGGGGTGGTTCAGTGTTGTAATGAGCTGAAATGGCTGAGGCATGAATTTTGGAGGAGGAAAAAGGAAGACCCTTTTGAAGCACCTCAGTTAAATATTGAAGAATCTGAGGTAAGTTGGGCACTGCTGTGCCCATCCCTCGAGTTTGGTTCCAGGCACAGAATCTTCAATTTTTCAACCTAAGATTTTCTAGTACTAGGCCTCCTTTCTGCCAAAATGACATACAAACAACTTGTTTACTGAGGGATGGTAATGGAGAGATTAGGTAATTAGCCAGGCTGCCAGGTTCAGGGCTTGAAGCTGAGGGTGCAGAAACTAGCTCTCCTGCTGTGACAGCAGGGTAGGTGTCTGAGGCAGGTGCCATGGAGCCAGCAGTGACACTGCGCAAGAGGGAGTACCAGTGTTGGCGTGGCCAGTCTGGTGCAATCAGTAATGTCCTTGGTTTGTCCTGTTTGATCTTTTGTAGTACTTTGGAGAGGAGAGGCACAGGAGGAAAGGCATAAACTGATAGATTTTTCCAGATGAAGGACAGATCATCCACTTTCCAAGCTTGCTTGTGGAGAGTCCTTGTGCAGAACTTGTCCAATTGGTAGTTCTGGGAGGAGGCAAACAGGTCTATAAAATCGGGGCTCCCCCATTTGTTTATCAACATGTTGAAAGTCTTTGGTTCCAGTTTCCACTTGTGTGGGTCTAAGAGATTTCTGCATAGTTCGCCTGTCAGTGTACTTAAGTTTTCCTGGCAGGGATTGAGCCTGCAGATGCGCACTTGGTAGCTCAAGGCTGTGTAAAACAGAGCCATAGCTAGACTGCAGAGGGGGTATGAATGGGTAACCCCCTGCTTATGTACCACACAGTGTTGTCAGTCTTTACCCATTAAATTGTCCTGGAAGAATCTGGTCCTTGAAGGTTGTCAGAGCATTCTGTACAGCTAACATTTCTTTTTGATTGATATGCAGGTGCATCTGACTTGGGTTCCATTTGCCCTGAATACACTTCCCTGCCATGTAAGCCCTGCATGCATAGTCTGATGCGTCCGTCAGGGTTTGGGCGGCATGGAGTAGAGTGAATGGTAGTTCCTTGTTTTGGTGGCAGGCCTCTGCCCACCAAAGGAACTCTAACCGTAGGCAAGGTAAGATAGGAATCATTGCTTCTAGATCCTGAGAACGTTGACATCATAGGCTTTTTAGATACCATTGTAGTTTCCTCATATGCAATCTTGCATATGGAATTAGTAGAATGCAGGAGGCCATGAACCCAAAGGCTTGCACAGTATTTGCCTTGCAGAGAGAGTTTTTGTGGCCGTTAATTTGAAGTAAGTTGTCAAATGAACTTGTTTCTCTGGCGTGAGGAAAGCCATGTGGAAAGTTGTGTTCAAGCTTGCTCCCAGGAATATAATTTGCTGGCAGGGTATAAGATGTGATTTCTTTTCGTTTATGGTGTACCCCAGACAAGTTAGTTACTTTTGAATCGTCTGGCATTTGGACAAAAGGATGTCCTAGCTTTCTGCCCGAATTAGACAATCTTCTAGGTATGGGTATATTTGAATATTTCTTTGCCTGCAAAATGCAATAACTGGAGCTATGCACTTGGTGAATACCCTGGGTGCAGTAGATAAGCCAAAGGGCAGTGCAGAGAATGGATAAGTGCATGAAGCCTACTTTGAAGCGTAGGTATCTGCAAGATTCCCCGACTGCAGGTAGGCTTCCTTTAAATCCAGTGTTGCCAACCAGGCATCCTTGCCTAGCATAGGAAGCAACTGGTGAAGAGTTAGCATCTTGAATTTTGGAATCACCAAAAAGGTGTTTAGGATAGAAAGGTCCAGGATAGGACACCATGAGTGGTCCTTTCTGGGTACCAGGAAAAGTCTTTAGAAGAAACTTGGTCCCTTTTCCTCTTCTGGTACAGTTTTAATAGCCTTTAAGCTTAAGCGAGAGAGTACTTGCTTTTGAGCCTCTGCCCACTGATTTGGGGATAGATCTGGCCAACCATTTGGGGTTGGTAACATGTGGAAGTGAAATCTGTATCCTTGGGAAACTATATTTAAAACCCATTTGTCCTGGGTAATGAGCGCCCAGTTTTTTGCTTGCAGAGCAATCTTCCCCCCTAAAGGAGCAGTCAGCTGAGAAGTGCTTGGAGGTTTTAAAGTTGTCACTGAGACAGCTTCCCATAGGGGGGGGAGGTCTTGTTACTCCCTGATTTGGAAGTGGGAGCCCCCCACTGCTTAGTCCTGTGCATACCCTGGGACTGAAGCCTGGGTGTTCTACTGGTTCTGGACTGAGGAGGCCAGGAAGAGGCAGGCAAAGACCAATTCTTAGAGGGCCAATGCCTACTACATCTTGGAGGCTGTACTTGTAGGAAATCCTAAACAGTTTGCATAGATTTAGCTTTTTCCTCCATCTTTTTAACAACAACTTCTGCTTTGTTGCCAAACAGGCGGTCCTGATTTAAGGGAGCATCCAGCAATTTAATTTAACACTATCTGGCAAAGATTGCTCCTTAAGCCAAGCTTGCCTTCTAAGTACAGACCTGGTGAGAGCAGCATTGCAAGAGGCCTCTAGTGAGCCAAAACCACATTGCAAAGTATGTTTTCCAACCTATTCAGCAGAATGCATCAAATCCTGTAAATCCTTATTTTCAGCACAGTCAGGAATCATTTTCTGTTTAAGCAGTCCAATAATATCCTGCGGATACTTTAACATATGAAACTGGCAGTTTAAGGCCCTGATAGCCAAGGTTGCAGAGGTGTATACCTTCTTACCCCATCTATCCAGGGCCCTAGAATCTCTATCAGAGGGAGTAGGATTTTTGGCAGTAGCAGCTTTAACGCCCTTGGGGCTCTGTGAAATGGTCTCAGGATCCGCAGTAAGATTTTTAAAAAGCAACTCTTGAGAGTCAGGAACCCAGTAATATCTATCAAGTTTTCTGGGAGAAGGAGGTAGAGAGTCAGGGGCCAAGCTAGATTCCGAAAAGGCATCATCATCAACAATGTCTAGTACAGGAGGAATAGCTAAAGGCCTGTGTTGGGGCAGGAGTAAGAAATCCTTAAACCTCTTTTTAAAAATCAGAATAATTCTAGCTTTCCCAGGAAAAATGCTCCCCAAGAGTATGCAAGGTTTCACCAAAAGAAAAATCCTCTTGGGGGGGGGGGGGTGGAGCAGAGGGAAAAGAGTTCTCTGCATCAGAATCCTCATAGGTAGGCAAGGGTAACTCCTAGTCATCACAGGAAACAGAAATTTCAGAATCTTGGTCAGAAGTATCATAAGCAAATTCAGTCCCATTTCTCTTACAGGGGAAAGGTTGGCTTCCCCTGATTAAAAGTAATAAGGTCTTCAGCCATTCTTATTTGTTTTTTAGGCATAGAGGCCTGACCATGCAGTCTGGGTGTCTGTTTAATATGTCAGTAGGCCTGAATACACCCTCAGAAGCCGGTGCCTGCACAGCAGCTCCGAACCTATCCAAGGTACAGACAACCGCAGGTTCCACAGTTGAAGCATCTAGTGGCATACCGTACTCCAAATGGGTCTCAGTAGAGGCCTACGAATTCGAAGTAGCAGGTATCAGGGGCTGCGAAAGCACCTCACAAAGTACTGGCGATTAGCTTAGAAGAAGCATAGTCGGCAGCTCTGGACCTAGGCGGCCTGTCTCTGCCTTTATCTTTGTGTTTTTTCGTAATGTCAGTAGTCGGGTGGCTTACCAAAGACATATCTGGATAATTGAACTGAGTACCAAAATATTTAGAAGCTTAAAATATACAGACGACGAATAGTTAGTGGTTTAAATAAGGCACAAAACAGACAGCGAGGTACATCGTGGTCAGGGCCTAGGCAAGGAATACAGTAAGAATGAAAATCTTTAGAAGGTATTTGCTTTCCACAAAAAAATACAATTATTGACTTTTACTGACATCGGTTTAGAACAAGAAAAAGTTTCCCCAATGGGATACTTGGCTTTAGTTGAAGACTTCGGCTCTGAAACTCGAAAAAAATTTCAGGAGTCGACCGACAGGCACTTGCGAACGGTTTTTGTTTTGGGCACTGCACGGCAAGACTGATGTAATGGTGTCGGCTGCATGCTTTATACCAGACTAGCTGACATCGCGGAAAATGAGACAGCAACCAACACAGGACCCAAGACTTTGATAATCAGGCTGACTGAGGGCTACTGCAAGCAGATAACCCAAACGTGAAGACAGCAACAGTGAAACATGAACATCATGGTTAACCCCTGTCCACGGTGGTTGTAGAGTGATGCTCTAGAAGGATCCGGGGTAAAAGATGAGTGACTGGAGGTACAGCTGATGGCCACAGCAGAGCCAACCACCTGTGACTGAGGCAAAGTGCTTGCCTGCTGCAAAGGGAAAAGATGTTTGCTTACTTCTTTTTGTGGTGGAAGAACAGACTGTGGAAGTGACAGACTGCCCCTTCCCGAGAAGCAACAGCTAAGTCAGGTAAAATCTTTTCACAGATAAATGCAGTAAGAAGCACATCAAAATACTTCGCCAGACCCACAAAATAGTTATTCCACAAGAAAAACGTTACTAACTTTAAACTGACCAGAGGGGAAAAGCACCCCCCCCCCCCATTTAAAACTGCAGTACTGTCTCATGACAGTCTATTAAAACAAACTTCTAACTTTATAGAAGACTTTTCCCCCTCAAAGGGAACTTTTCTGCTCAAAATAAAAACACAAGCCCATTCACCGATCCTCAAAAGCCTCAGAGGACCTGACCTTTTGATGGCAATAAGCTCTGAACGGCTTGGCGCCCAAACTTGTCTTAATAGGTTCATATGCTGGTACTAGGCTATCGGCCCTAGGGCCTATACAAGCCTAGCCATTACAATTCCCTGGCTGCTACTTCCCACAATATTTCCTTCCCTGTTGCATAGTTACATACAGGGAAGTAAATACTGTTACAGTTACAATAGTTAGATACTTAGGGAAATAAGAGGTATAGTATATGATCTGTTAATCTGGAAGCTCTTCTCACAGTGTTATGAATTGGATGTCATTTAGATTGGAGCTTTTCTTCCTGGGCCTCTGCTAAAAAGGGGCCTTTATGGCCAGATATATTTCCCAGGTCAGCAAATGTAAAGTAAAAAAAAAAAAAAAAAAAAAAGTGTAATGACTTCATGTAATATGCCAAACAATGGCAGACTATATTTACGCACAGAGATAATTACATTATGCCACTGAAACCTGTATAGTATGCCTGGTACAAAAATCAGGAAAAAAAAAAAAAAAACAGCTATTTACAAACAAAATGGGTTTACATGAACACATCTCATCCCTTCTTAATAGATTTATAGGTTTATAGGCAAGTACTAAGCTAGTTGCCTTTCCAGGTCATTTTAAGCCTAGGCAATATCCCTTTTTGTGTTTGAATTAACATGTCCTATTTGGTGTTAGACTAGCCTTACCCATTTTCATGGTCAATAATTATATATTACCCCTAATGAGAATATCTGGGATCATACCATAGATGACTTGAAGGGACCTATGCATGGAAAAAAAAAGCATTTAGGAGCTACCTCCATCTTTTACTTATTTAATGCATTTGTTAACCTGGAAGGTCTACTGGGCCTAGAAAGAGCCCATTTTCAGTTGAGCCCCGGGGAGAAAAGCTCCACATTAATACATACAAAATAAGAAATTCACACACAGAACCAAGTAGGTCAAGCACTAATTTCACATTCGAGGAAAAAAAAAATAGCAACAACACTGATGAGGTTTACAGTCAAGGTGTAAATATAAGGTACAGATGGCATACATTCAAACACCTAAGTGAAAATATATCTGCAATATACTTAGCAGTTGAGAGTTGAATTAGGGGAATAAAAAGGAGGAGACAGAAGGGCTAGAGGAGGAAGAGTCAAGGTAAGGTGACATCAAATGAGTATGAATGGTAGAGAGAATGAGAGGAGATGTTTGTAGTAGAATGGTTAAAGTTAGTAGTACCATGGGGCAGCCCTGAGGTTAATTTTCTGTTTCCCGTCCATAGATCCAAGTTGCACTGAATATGGACAGGAATGAACATTATCATATGTGGCTGGGGAGTCTGTTCTACAACAGCGGCACCCCCGCAAGAGACACCCGCCCCTCCAAACCATTCCGCTAATGTTGCAGAAGAGGTCTAGATCCCTAGACTGCAGATTTACGGATGCCAATACAAATTGCCGACGCGCAGCAAATCCACCAGCAAAAGGTCGGAAGCTGCCTTGTATGCCATACACAGGTCACCTCTTCACAAACTGTAGGATAACGAGTAAAGATATAGAATACTAATAATTGTCTCCTCAGTAACAGTTTAAGTATGCTATCCATTCATGCCAAAGTATTCAGCATGACATGACACTAATGCTGCTATGCAAGTGTTTTAATATGTCTTAATTCAGCTTACTGTTTATGATAGAGAGAAAATGTGTGCACGTGAGCGTGTGTATGTGATATATTAGGCTTCCCTACATCTCCTTGACTGTAAAATGGGGGCGGTTCCTTTTGACAAATCTGCAATAAGGAAATCACTGAACAGGGAGAAGCAGTTTCTAGGTGTACAGTGGCACGGATTAGTTTCATTTTTGTTACTTCTCCTTTGTGTAGTGCTTGTGTGACCATGGAGTTGGTATATATTAGTTTGGGGGATGGGAAATGCAAACAATTGTTTACTTTAAAATGGGAACTGGAAAGTGAAGTGATGCACACAAACACTCCCAGACACACACACCATTGGATTGCTGCTAGCAGAGTCACTTTGAAACTACTAAATTACAGACATCACCTCAACTTTAAATATACTAACTCTGAGATTGCATAATAGTGGGGAAAAGGGTTAAATCATTTCCCTCCGTCTCTTCATCTTGCAAATGAACAATCTGACAGACCACCTTGCACTGTTAAATGAAATAGTACAGTAGTATCCATTGCCATTCATACAAGTATTAACAAAAAAACAATAAAAGTTCAATCAGTTCAGCTGCCAGACAGTTTGGGCATGAGGAAGGTGCCCTGAAGATCTGGAATCTAGTTGGCCATTATATCCTTGACAGGATATCACAAGTACAGCTAAGGCTACCGCAGCAGTGATCAATACGAACATGTGGAGAGATGAGAGAAGCTTCTTGAAATACCAGTTATAAAAAATTGTTTTGTTGGGGCATAGAATTCAGTATTCTCCTCCTGAAAAATTTGGTCCATCACAGAAGCAGTCTCAAAGAACCACTATGATGCCATAAACTCAGACTGAGTCAGAAACCTGATGAGATTAAAAATGCATCTGTCCCTTCACAACCCTGTACAGATTCCATTTCTTGAACCTCTTTAGAATCGGACTTACAAGGAGGGGTCAAGTACCCACACATGACCCTGAGCAAAGTCCAATAAATGACTCCTGTCTAGAGTAACTGCCACAGGAGAAGACAGCATTAGGAAATGGGGAGGGGGGACGACAACTCCATATTGCCAGCATTAGCTTCTCCAGGGATAGGCACAATATTCTGGCTAAGCGGGGGCAGGTTTCCTGCCTTCTTCCATGACTAATAAAAATGACTTCCCTTTTCCACGGAGAACTCAACAGCCACAATGGATGTGGCAAAGTACCTAGACCATGGTGGTTGTATGGATTACATCACAGGGATTCTAAGAATTAGGGGAGTGGTATGAGGAGCCAAGTTCCAGCCAAAGCAGTGTCATCTACCTAAGGCAGATTACTAGCCTGTTGTGGGGTTTTCATAGCTGGAAGAAGGTCTAACTGTGGGACCAGTACTTTACTACCATATTTGATTTGACTATAGTTCAAGTAGTTTAGCAGCAACAGCTGAAAAAATAATGCAGCAAGAGAGTACCCCCCCCCCCCCAAGGAAGAAAAAGTCTAAAGCACTTAGGGGGACCTGGGAGTTTATGGAAATGAAATAATTACATGTACTCCACATAAAAAATAGTTGTAACTCATTCACTCCAATGCAGCTCTGGAGGTTTGTACTTAACTCCTAATGAGTGCATCCTGAGAATTTTGACAAAAATCAAATTATGTCCTCACCATTTCAAAAGTCCACATCTCTAGAGCTGCAAGAGTTAAAGAAACGTAAACTGCTAAACACAAAAATCTTTAGTGTTCATTAAATTCTAGGTAATAAACCAGATTTTTTAAGTCATAAAAAAGTACTAAACTAACATTTTGTAGACTTACAATATCTCAATAACCACTAAAAACTAAAACAAAAACAATGTCAAGCAGCATTTTATCAATCTCTTTCATAAGGCTAAGCAGTTGTCAGTTACTTGGTTGTGGAGAGACGTAAAATATGAAAATTATAACCACATAAATTAGTACATGAACAATTAATATCACACGGAGTACCAGACAAGAGGTCAAATATTATTGCAGTTATGCTGCCCATCATGTAAGCTTTACGATGAAATATTTCAATTGCTTACATGTAGCCAATTTTGAAATTAAGGAGAACCTGGATGTATCACTAGAATGTAGAGAGCTCCGGGACTTTTAAAACACAAACAAGTGCATCCTCCCTCCCCTCCTTAAAACTATACAAAAAGTAACGAGTCAAAAAATTTAAGATGAGTATTACAGAAGGTTTCCCAGTAGAAACTTACCTGCCCAGCAATGAAATACAGCAGACTATCGATCCTCAAAAGTCTGTAGAGGAGCACTCTTCTTGGCAGCAGGAAACCTCTGAAGGGCTTACCATCCAAAACTGACTTGTCAGCTCGAGTTAACAGCATGGGTGCATGGAAGGTGCCCGGAAGCTTTGGAAACTGGCCAGCAGTTATATCCAAAGCAGGATGTACCCCATACAGCTGTGTCTACTGCAGGGACATACCAATTAATAAGCAACATTTCAAATTCACTCAATCACATTCACAATGTTTTTATAGCAACCTGAGAAACATTTAACATAAGTGCTTAACAAATGGACGAAGCAACAGTCACCCCCCTTGCACAAAAATGAGGTGTCACAGATGATGGGTAATTAAATACCACAAACGTCTGACTAGCTTAAGGCTATGAAAAGGACCACTATGAAATTAAGGACATAAGGTGCCCTTCAAACTTTTGACCAAGCCTGCTCAGTTTTGTCAGGGGAAGATCATGCATAACAATCTTTATCAACTTCTTTGAAAAGGTTACAGAAGCAATGAATGGGGTGGATTAGGCACACACCACATCTGCAGACATCGCAAAGGCATTCAACACCACTGCACACACTAGGTAGAGCGGATAAACTCACCTAACTAAATATAAATCCCTACATAACTCACTGGATAGCAAACTGGCTTACTGAAAGAATTCGCAAAATTAGGGTAGGCAGCCCTACCCCAACCAAGACCCGTCACGTAACAGTGCATACGAGGGATCAGTCCTTGGACTGCCACACTTTCGCTTTTTACAGTGAGAAGCGAATGCCAATGCTAAGTGTTTATGACTGAAAATGTCTGCAGGGGACTCACATTGGTGCCATCATAACCTCTCCAGAAGATGAATATCAAAATGGTAGCCTTTTCCAAGCAGGTCTCAAAACCATGACCTAAAACTAAATGTCAAAACCTAATAGCATACTTTAGCAAGCATGACGAACTAATACACAGACAACACAGCTCTGAAACTGTACAAGTAGTTAAGAGCTTAAGCAAGTATGTAGAACAAGGAGACTGTCTTCGATCAACACAAAACCACCAACATAAAAATTTCTCTTCATTGTGTAGATTTATTAAGGGTATTTGTCCAGGTAAGGGGATGTGATCACTCCACTGTATTCAGCACTTAGGCTGAGTATAACGCCTCCTTTAGTATGTCCAGTAAAAACTAAACTCTTGGCACACAGTCTGAAAGACCACAGCATTTTCTCAAACAAAAAATCAACCAAACAGATTACTTGAATCATAATAGCTACACTAAGTCTCAAAGACCCATCCTCCTCTTAGTTATCTTGCAGGCTACTGAGGAAGAGTTCTGCCTCGCTTACACAGCCTCAACCAAACCCCAAGCAATCAGACTTAGTCCACATACACACTTATAACAGAAGATGCTTGAATGAGCACTGCTGCAATAGCCTCAGCTATATGGCTTGTATCCTGACAAAGGCAAAAACAGCCAGCTTCCAAAGCTTCAGGGCACCTTCCTCATGGCAAAACTGTCAAGCAGTTAGAGCTGAGCTGACTAAAACAAAAAGTTTGGGTGTCAACGCCTTCAGAGTTTCCCAGCCAACATAGAGAAAGTGGAAGCCTGAAAGGAAAATACTGGGAACAAAAAAAATAAATAATCCAACCAATCACACCCTGGCATAACCACCACTAAGAGAATAAAGGGGATGGAGGGAGTCCCTACTACAGTACTAAACAAATGATATGCTTACACAACTGTACTTTGTTAATCACATTGACCATTGCTGCAACAGCCTTTGCTATATGGCTAGATTATAGCAACGTACATTTGGGATGTCAAAGAGTCCAGGAGCCCCTGGAGAATAGTTTTTGCAAAGCCTGATCTAGACCTAGAGAAAAGATTTAAACCTATAGTGTTTTGTAAAAGTATTTAC
>NC_056748.1:353079787-353107287 GCF_019279795.1 Protopterus annectens | reverse complement strand
AGGCAATACACAATTGTGGGGTCTATATTACAACACTGAAGACGCATTCTTTCGAATGCGTCTTGGTCGAACATAAAAGGCTGAAAATGCAAAACATCGAAGAGGCTGTTAAACAAATTCTTTCCCTGGGAAAGAATTTGCTTGGCTGCTTCGGTACTTTGCCATTTTCAGCACTGTAGTGCAGTCTCGGAGTTGGTATATTTAAGTAGGGGTGTGTGAGGGGGGCAACCCCCCACTTAATGTAATGTTTGAAATTGTTTATTATTTTGAAATTTTTTTTTTTCCCTTTGGGAAAAAAATCGCTGTTCTGACACTTCGACATTGTAAGCTTTCGCTTACATAGGGTCGATTAATCACCATTCACTTTTTTAAGCATTTGGTGATCTAATATAGACCCACAATTGTGTGTGCAGTTCATTGTAAATGGAACCACCTATACTGAGCCAGGAGATATAGCAAACCTCCTGGCTGATAAATTCAGCTCTGGCTTTACTCCTCTCTCCCCCACAACCTTCCCTCAGGAAATATCAAATATAACTCCTCCTGCTATCACTGGGGAACAGGTCCTTTAATGCTCTCTCTAAGACCAAGAGCACTGCATCAGTGGGCCCAGACAATATCCCAGGATGCCTTCTAAATAGCATGAAATATGACCTTTTAGGGCCTCTGGAATTACTATTTAATTGTAGCCTCCAAACAGGCTTTGTGCCTCATAAATGGAGAAAGGCAACAGTCATCCCTCTGTACAAAGGTGGGCCATCTGCAGACCCTGGAAACTACAGATCCATAAGTCGCAATAGTCTTTGTATGTAAAGCCGTGGAAAGAATTATCGTGGAGATTATCAATAGAGATAGTAAACCTCCAGCGACTGAGCTGACCCACTTAGATTTCGTCAAGGGCAGATCATGCCTACTCAACCTGATGGACTTCTTTGAGAAGGTCACCAAAGCAATGGATAAGGAGAAAATTGTTCACACTGCCTACCTTGACTTTGCCAGGGCGTTTGACACACTACCCTACTCAGGCATTGTTGACAAACTCAAGAGATTTTGTACAAACCTGTATGTCAACCGGTGGATAGCCAATTCGCTCACGAACAGGACCCAGGAAGTTAGAATTGGGGAGTCCACCTCTACAAAGAGACCAGTCACAAGTGGAATCCCTCAGGGATCAGTCCTTGGACCGCTCCTTTTTGGCATTTACTTCTCGGATATCAAGGACAATGTCAGTGGTCTCTTGCTGACTAAATTTATAGATGATTGTAAATTAGGAGCAGTCTTTGAATCTCACACTGACACAAATGTTCACCAGGAGGGGCTGACACAGAAACAACTGGTGTCAGAGTCCTGGATTAAAACTAAATACCAAGAAATGCATAATATTCGAGAAGTAAATGCCAAAAAGGAGCGGTCCAAGGACTAATCCCTGAGGGACTCCACTTATGACTGGTCTCTTTGTAGACGTGGACTCCCCAATTCTAACTTCCTGGGTCCTGTTCGTGAGCGAAATGCCTTCTATGAGCACCTCCAGGACTGCATGGATCAGGCAATCCCAAATAAAACCAAGACTTTCCACAAAGGGCAAACGTCCAGTCTGGTGGACCCCAGCCATTAACAAACTTTACAATAAGAGGAGAAAGCTATTACATGATGGAACAAAATCCATAAAAGGGAAGTCACCCCTGATCATTATTAGTAAAAAAATACGAGCACTCATAAAATCAACTAAGGCCAATTTGAGAGAAAAATTGCCATGGATTCAAAGGACAGTCATAAGGCCTTTTTCAGCTATGTTAGGAACCTGGGTGGAAACTCCCAGATATGCTCAGAATTAGTCCAAAATGATACAAAAATCACTGAACCCACAGACATTGCCAACATACTGGCAGACAGGTTCAGTGCAAACTTCACCCCCTCCCCCCCTAAAGGAGAGAGAACTATCCCAGTGGAGTGTAGCCTCCCAGACATCTCAAATGCGCAGGTGAAAGCTGCTCTCTAAAGCTAAAAACACAGCATCAATGGGACCGGATGGTGTCCCCGGCTGTGTGCTACACGAGCTAAATGAGGAATTAAACCCGCACATAAGGCAGCTGTTTAATCTCAACCTTACCACAGGATACGTGCCCAAGGAGTGGCGTACGGCAACTGTGGTCCCACTCCACAAATGCGGTGCCTCTACGGACCCTGGTAATTACCGCCCCATAAGCTTAACAAGGTTAGTCTGCAAAGCTATGGAGAGGATCATAATGGAGCTCATAAACAAAGATATAGGGGACTTGCAGACATTGGACCCGACCCAGTTTGGCTTTGTCAAGGGCAGATCATGCCTTTTGAACTTGGTCGACTTCTTCAAAACAGTCACCAAGGCCATTGATGAGGGAAAGGCAGTCCATACAGCCTACCTTGACCTTGCAAAGGCTTTCGACACAATACCCCACTCAGGTATTGTAGAAAAACTTACCAGCTTAAATGTAAACCCATATGTCACAAGATGGGTTACAAACTGGCTTAAGGACAGAACCCACAGGGTTAGAGTTGCTGGCGCTATGTCAGACTCCAAGCCGGTCACAAGTGGTGTCCCACAGGGCTCGGTCCTTGGCCCCCTATTGTTCGGCATCTACTTCTCAGAAGTACAGGCCAACATGGGAGGACTTTGGCTGACAAAGTTTGCAGACGACTGCAAACTGTGCGCCATAGTGGAAAGTGCATCGGACATGGATATCCTTCAGAAGGGACTCACGGAAACAGATAGCTGGTGCCAGAGCCATGGCCTGAAGTTAAACGCCAAAAAATGTATAGTCATACCCTTCGGGAAAAACAAGGTAACCCCAAGCTACCATATAGGTGGCAATCCACTAAGCACAGAAGAGGTTATCAGGGACCTGGGGACCCAGGTTGACAGTGGCCTTTCTTTTGACACTCACGTTGCTAAAGTGGTTAGAAAGACCTTCTACATTGCCCACCTGATCATGAAGGGATTCACATCCAGATCTAGTGAGGTCATTGTTCCCCTGTACTCTTCACTTATCAGACCAATGATCGAGTACAATGTCCCATTCGGGATGTATCTCACCCGACATCTGCAGCAATTGGAGAGACCCCAAAAGTTCCTCACCAAAAGGATAAAGGGACTCCAAAATCTGTCATATGCTGCCAGATTGAAGAAACTCCAGCTCTATTCAGTCGCATACCGTATGCTCAGAGGTGACATGTGCCTGACATAGAAGGCCATGTCCAACCCGGAATTAATGGACATGCTCCACCTCAAAAAATCCAAATCCACCAAAACCACTAGAACAAGCGACTTAAACCTTAGCACGGATATAAATAGGACGTGCTGGAGGGATAGATTTATCACTCGGAGACTCCCTATGCTGTGGAATAAAATCCTGGTCCATGTGAGGCAGAGCACCTCATTGGCTCTGTTCAAGAGAAATCTTGACCTGTGTATGGGAGATCGTAGGTTTACCCCGGGAATCATCTCTGTCACTGCTGGACAGAGGCACAACAAACTAATGGGCACAGTATTTTTTCATATAAGGGGTGGCGTAAGCCACAAAACTTTGGGCTAGGCTTATAAATGCCTTAGGGCAGATAGCCTAGTATAAACCTATGAACCTAATAGTATCCTTTGGGAAGTCATCCCTCCCTGGTAACTATCATATTGACAACACACCCCTTAGAGTTGACCTAGTTGTCAGGGATGTAGGGACACACACAGATAGTAATCTAGCCTTTGATTATCACGTGTCTACAATGGTGAGGAAATCTTTCTATGTTGCACAACTTATAAACAAAGGTATGGCATCCATGTCCAAGGAAGTCATTGTTCCACTGTATTCTGCATTCATCAAATTTATCACGGAGTACAATGCCCTATTTGTTATGTACCTAACCAGGCATATTTACAACTGGAACGTCCACAGAGGTTCCTCACTAAAAGAATACAGGACATAAGTAATATGTCCTGTGCAGACTGCCTCAAGGCCTTATCCCTGTATTTGGTCTCCTACAGGCTTTTGAGGGGAGATCTATGTCTGGCATACAGGGCATTGTCAGACCCCACTCTGATGGACCTCCAGCATATCTACAAAACAAACAGTACCAGAATTACCCGTTTTAAAGACTTAAACCTTACCTGTGATATAAATAGGACCTGCTGGAGAGTGAGGTATGTATCCCAGAGACTGCCCCCGCCTGTGAACAGCCTCCCCATCCATATGAAGCAAAGTTTCTCGTTAACCCATTTCAAGTGCAACTTGGACAGTTGGATGGGAAACTGGAAATTCATCCCTGGTTTGGCACCTGTGTCTCTAATGCAAATTGGTAACCTGTAAATGGTTCATCTCCCAGGCCCCTGCTTACACTTATCAAGGGTATCCGAACTTGTCAGAGATTTGGAATGCATGGCTAGGCTTAAAAAGACCCTTGTGGTCGTTACTCTAGTAAACACCTGTGAAATTATATTACTCCTTATAGGAACTGGCAAGGAAATAGAGATTACCACTGAAAAATACTGCTATGTTAAGCATATTATTGCATTTGAAAACATATTACAAATGATAATTAGTAAACCAGGTTAACCATTACAGGAAATGGTAAGGAAATAAAAAAAATATCTGTTAGAATTTGTACTGAGTTAAGTATGCGACTGTTACTTGATGTTCTGATTAACTTCCAAATTATTCACATAAGTTGTTAAACAACTTAGACATTTGTATTTGCTTTATCCATATAAAATTGTCATTCTGTGTAGAAAATCAGAAGGAATTAAAAGTTCAATAAATAAGTAAGACCGACCGACATAAGTCATTTGGAAGTTGATGCTTCAAGAGATTTAATATTATTTCCAATAGTAGATTCAATGTTTTGCTTCTTCTTTAAGTCAGTCCAAGAATTATTTTCCCAATATCTTTTCAGGGAAGAGGATGACCAGTCCATGTCTTCTGGGATGTTATGTATATTGTTTTTAATGCAGAAAGAGGATGCTTCTTCTAGATTATTTCATTGGAGAGGTGAATTTTCATTCTAACTGGGTAGATGATCTGAGTTTTAATGTTTTGCTTAAGGAACTTGAGAAAGAGCCAGCATTTCTTTCTTATATCCATATCTTTGGTGGAGTAATCAGTCTGATGTTGTAAATCTTTGTTTATTCATTACCATTAGTACCTCTGTTCCGTCCTCGGAACCTATACGGTCATTTCCAAGCTCGCACCAGCCAAAAACTCTCAGCTGAGACCTACCCACAATGCCCCACTCCTAGTTACTTCAGATCTCGTTTGTCGTGTTCCTAGTCAGACATGCTAGCCATCTCTCAAACTAAGTAGAAAATTGTTAATTTTAAGACTGTTTCTCTTCAAAATTATTTAATTTTTAGTCAAGTTAGCCTTTTCTCACTGTCTCCTATAACATAAGCCTATTTCCTACCCTTTTCTTTGGTAATTTAATTTTTTACCTTTATTGATACCGTCTCTCTCTTGTCTTTAACAAGCCTTTCCTTTTTACTAGTGGTATTTTTTTTAAACTAGCATCATTGCTATTTTCTCCCTTAATTTTTCTATAGGATAGCCTTGTTGCCTTACTATGTCAGACAAAGCTAAGCTGGGATTTAAACAGTGTGACAAGTGTGGACATAAGATGCCTAACTCAGATACGCATGTTCGTTGTGTCTACTGTTTGGGCGTGGATCATATTAAAGCTGACTGACATTTTTGCTAGTTTTAGTAATTGTACACTAGCAGAACGTAAAAATAAACATATCTTAAAAGGATTACTCAAGACACCTTTTTCAGAGGCTCTGTCTGGGTCGGAGGTCTCACACCCTCCAAAAACCAAAAAACATAAGGCCAAACTGAGTTGCTCAGTTCCTGCATCTCCGTCAGTTATGGAACCGAGTCGGCTCCGTGCTTCGATGGCACCTTCGGCGCAGACCTCTTCAGCACCTGGCTCTGTGTCTTCTCCCTTGGTGCCTTCCATGATATTCACCCCTATTTCGGTTCTGACCTCAGCACCACTGACTTCGGTGTCATCCTTGGATCCGACATTGGCTCTGACTGTACCTGCTTTGGCACCATCCCCAGCCATGGTGCCGACAGTTTCTTTGTCTACAAAACTCTTAATACCTGCCATGGACAAGATACTTCCACTCCGGTGCATACTGTCTCTGTTCCGACAGCAGTGTTTTCCCTGTCTACACCATCCAACCTTGCTGCATCAGCTGCGGTGAAACTGATGCTCTCCCGAAGCAGTGTTTGGACCATCCATATCTTTGTACCTAGCCCAGCGCCTATTTTCTTGCTGGTACTGTCTATGTCCATGGCTCTGACTGCTTCCAGTTCTCTCAGAGCTCTTCACCTGGAGGTAGGCTCCTCACGGCGAGGTGTGACCCCGGTTCCGAGGTTGTCCTTCCCAGTTCCGGACTCCCATCCCTCCTCTGGTGGGCCTGCTGTACAGGTAGTGGACTCGCAGTCAGCACCAATGACATCAGCATCAGAACCGTCTCCTAGCATGCACCTCTCCCAGCCCTCTGTTTCGGGACCCTGGGCACGGGAGTCACAAGAGCCCTCTTTGAAGGGAACCCCTTCTCTGGAGTCCTCCTCAGAAGATCCCACTGGGGAGCCACCCCAGAAGAAATGGTGCAAGAGGATGCACCTTTCTTGATTCACCGGAGGATTCTATTACAGAAGACACTGTGATGAGGGGGAAGGGTCCCCACAGTCTTCCCCAGATGACATCTCATTCAGAGACAAAGTCCTATAACCCTTCTTCTGAGGAATCTGTGTTCCTACAGGCCTTCCGTGCCCAGACATCTACTTCCTGGGTGACTCCACCGGCAGATGACCTTGTTAAAAATCATTGTGTAGCATGCCTGGAAGGCCCCAGACAACGTAGAACCTGTCCCTCAAAAGCCAGACAAATTTTGTCTACACCTGAAAACCAGCCCCACTGGTCCTAGCAGTGGACAGTTGATTCTGTGGTCGTGGCAGCGGCCAGCAAGAGAACTGGCAGAAGATAGTTCCACAGTCCATCCTCCAAACAGAGAGTCCTGGACCATGGACATACTAGGGAAATGGACCTGTGCTTCAGCAACATTCGCCATTCAGGTGCTGTACTATCTGGCACACTTTATTTGCTCCAAAGAGACCTAATTTCCAAAATGTCTCCCTCTTTGATGGGGTACTGCCTGATGAAGTGCGTGATACTGTCGCCTCGCAGCTAGCTACCCTTGAATCCATCTTGAATTCCTTGATGTGTTTGATATCTCACTCCACCGAGGGGGCAGCTCGAGCTGCCGCATCAGGCGTTGTCATGAGACGTAATGCTTGGATGCGGTTGTGTGACTTCGCAGACCCCTTTAAATCTTCTTTCGTCAATGCACCCGTCGAAACTCATATGGAAGATGTCCCTTTCGGGGTAGAGGGGGTCCGCGTAACCAGGGAGCTAGAGATTCTTTCTCTGGCAGACCCTACCAGCGCTCCTGAGCAGTGGCCCGATTGCTTTCCTCTGGAAGCAGTCTGGGGTCGTTTTTCTCTGCATCTACCAGCCTGGCATCTTATTACTACTGATGTTTGGGTGCAGAGAATAATATCCAGAGGCTACCAAATACCATTCGATTTTAACTCCCATCCCCGATGTACCACCCAATCGGAGGGAATTAGCAGCCTTAGAAATAGAAAAGCTGCTAAGGAAAAGAATCATCCAACCAGTTCCACCAGACCAGACAGAATCCAGGTTTTACTCTAGGTCTTTTTTTAGTGCCAAAAAAGACAGGAGACTGGAGGCAAATCCTGGATCTCAGCCTATTGAACAAATTTATCAAACTTCAAAATTTCCAGATGGTCACGATACAGTCCATTCTTTCCTTCCTAGGGAGGGATAACTGGATGTGCTGTATAGACCTCCAGGATATATATTACCACATAAAGTTGGATCACCGCTCCCGGCTGGGAGCTAGTCACTGCCAGTTCAGGGCACTGCCATTCAGTCTCTCGACAGTCCCTCGAGTGTTCACAAAATGTATGGCAGTTGTGGTAGCTCATCTTCGACTATAAGGATTTCAGGTGTCTCCCTATCTAGGCGATTGGCTCCTTACCTCGCCGACCAGGAATCTTCTTACACTCAAGGTCTCGCTCTCCGCTTGGGTATTACAATCAACAAGGACAAATCTCAATGTCTCCAACGAAGAGACTGGAATTCATTGGAGCAGTCTTAGACACGACATCCTGTCAAGCTTCTCTTCCCCCCTCACAGGTTTTCGAACATAACACACCAAATCTAAGACCTTCTTCCTCAGACCTATGTACCAGAACGTCTTGTACTGCAACTCTTAGGCTCCGTGGAGGCTGCCATTACGTTGGTACCACTGGCGAGACTGCACATGAGAATCCTACAGTGGCTCCTTTCCACACAGCGGTTGTTGCTAATTTACCCACTCTACCACATGTTACGTCTTTCAAACCATTGCAAGTAAGAAATGTTATGGTGGATGAACCCACAAACAAATCTTTGGTGTTGACAGCTCTGTCTTCCCTAGCCCACTGCCACGGTGACCACAGACTCTTCCCTGTTAGGGTGGGGGGGGGGGGCATTTTCACAGAGACTGTCAAAGGCACCTGGTCTCCCATGGAGGGCAATTTGCACATAAATGTCCTGGAACTGAGGACAGTTCTCCTAGCATTGCAAGCATTCCATGCGTCCCTACCCTCTGGGACCATTGCAGTTCACTCGGACAACATGTCAGTCATCTGGTATATCAACAAGCAAGGTGGAACCAGGTCTTACTCCCCTGTGTCGGGAAGAAATGAGAATTTGGCACTGGGCGATAGCTTCCATCTGCTTCCTTATAGCAATACACACATTCCTGGTAGTTCCAACATTATTGCGGACAATCTGCGCAGGAACATCCTGATTCTTCATGAGTGGTCCCTCAACCCTTAAACAGTGGATCAGATTTTCCGACTCTGGAGCAAGTCTTGCTGCAACCTGTTTGCTTTCCCCCTAAACTACAAATGCAGACGCTACTTTGCCCCGATTCCCCCCCAGGGGGAACCACCGAGGGATGCTCTAACGCACGATTTGGCTACCGGGTCTTCCCTATGGCCTCATCTGATTCAGTCTGTGGATCTTGGATCATTCCCAAGACCTGTTATCTCATCCTCAGGGACTGATTCATCTGAACCTGCACAGTCTCAAGCTCACAGTTTGGTTCCTTCACTTCCAATGATTGCCAGGCTGCCTGACATCCCATCTCCTGTTTGTGAAATTCTTCTGGCTTCACACAAACCTTCCACTAGGAAAGTTTATTCTAGTAAATGGACTAGGTTCTCTATTTGGGCCAAAGATCAGAACTTAGACCCTTTCTGTATGCCTATTCAAAAGATCCTACAATACCCGACTACTGTTTTGCATGCAGGAGCCTCAGCTTCAACAATCACTGTACAGTTAGCAGCTATCGCCATTTTTCATAGTAGTACTGGTCACACCACTGTCTTGTACACCTTACTTTTCAGCTTCTTTGGCATTTTTTTAGTCCTAGACTACACCTGACACCCAATGCTAGTTGACTGCAGCCCCTCTGATTCTAGCTGATCTTGAGGATTCTTCAGTTATGTCACACCGTCTATGCAAGACCTTTTTGAAAGGAGTATTACATGTAAAACCTCCTGTTTAGCCTCCCTTAGAACCCTGGGACTTGACTTTGGTACTTCAGTCTCTCTCAGGTTCTCCTTTCGAGCCTTTTGATTCGTGTGATTTGCAATTTTTGTCATGGAAAACCTTACTTCTAGTAGCAATTACCTCAGCGGGAAGCGTATCTGAGCTGCAAGCTTGGAGTGTCAAGAGTCCTTACTTGATTTTCCACACAGGGTGTCCCTTCGTACTGACCCTTCTTTCTTGCCCAAGGTCATTTCTGGCTTTTCCATTAACCAATCTATTGACCTGCCGGTTTTCTTCCCTCAGCAGCCTAACAGAGGGGAGTACCTTTTGCACACCCTTGATGTGCATCGGCAGCTTCGTTGTTATTTGGACAGGATTGAAGCTTTCAGGAAAATGGATCAGTTGTTTGTGGCCTTTGCAGGACCCAGATTGGGTAAACCTGTTTCCAAACTGACTTTATCCTCCTGGCTTAGAAATGTTATTACCTTTTATCTACCAATAGAATAAGCTACCCTTACCTTCCAGAATAAAAGCTCATTCTACCAGATCTATGGCTACTTCTATAGCATTTCATTCCAGAGCCTTTATGGATGATATCTGCACAGCAGCCACTTGGACAAGACCTCATACCTTTATATCTCATTACAAATTAGTTTTGGCCTCCAGAGGACGGGCTTCTTTTGGTTCTATAGTGCTCAGGAATATCCTTCCTTAGGGCCACCCAGGGCTCAAGTAGCTGGGGACTTGGTCCTAATGGTAATAAATAAACAAATTTACAACATCGGATAAAGAAGTTATATCTTACCATAACGTTACATCTGTGTTGTAGATCTTTGTTCATTCATTACTTCCCGCCCTCCTTTTTTCCCCCCTGCCTGGACTCCTGGTGGACTTTAGGAACTCCTGGTTACGGTATTTGCTCAGACAGCACCTCCTACTATTTTTTTTTATATTACTACATCTATTATCTAAGGTCAGGCAAACTAAATCTGAAATAGCTAGGAGAGGGGCATTATGGGTAGGTCTTAGCTGAGAGTATTTGGCTGGCGTGAGCTTGGAAACGGCCATATCTGTTCCGAGGACGGAACAGAGTTCCTAATGGTAATTAATGAACAAAGATCTACAACACAGATGGAACGTTATGGTAAGAAATTTCTTTTTATTAAACCTAATTGTTTTGTTTAAACTTCAAAAGACTTTCCTCCACTGTTTTAAGTACTAGTTCTTTGTCAGTATAATTTCACTGTTATAGAGCTTGTTGGAGATGAGGATGATACTGATGTCTGTTTCCCTATAGCTCTATGAGATCTTTCTATATAGTAAGAGAAACCCAATTTTTCAGGTATTCAGGAATTTAAGAAAGAAGTTATGTCCTTACCTTCAGAATTTTCAGGAAAACCAAATATTTTAATATTGCATCTTTTTCTCTGTTTTCAAGGTCATCCATTTTTTATTAAAGAGCCACGTGTTCTGTTTGAGGAGAAAGTCGTTTTGAAATTCTTTTTCTGTACGTCTTCCATCAGTGTTCATTTTCATTTAATGAAGTAGTCTCCACTTGAATTTGACAGGAATATTTTTGTGTAGATCCACCAAAATTGAAAATGTTGAATAGTCAGAATTTATCAATAATAAGCTAAGTTGGTTACAAAAAACAAATTATTCCCCTGCTTTTTGAAGGTAATACTGTAGAGCTCTAAAAAGTTTGTTGCATTCAGTTGGCCATCTTGGCTCCACCCCCTCCTAAACCAGTTTGTGATGGTACCCAGGTTCAGAATGTTTTCATCACACAATCTCTTACCTCCTCTTCCTCATTTGAGGTTTTTGGTAAACTTAGATTTAAGTGGTGCTTATCACATTCCTAGCCATGCAGGCTTCAGACATTTCTTAAGGTTTTACACGTCTTGATCACATTCTCGGTGCCTCGTTCCGGAGGTTGCAGGGTATCCACATTTATTCCATATTTTGATGACTTGCTTATTTTTGCAGAGTCTTTTCCCCAAGTCTCAGGAATCTCTCACTTAGGTGAGAGATATCCTGCACTGGTTGGGATTCCAAGAGAATATTCAAGTCTTTTTTGACTCGTACAACACAGGATTGTGTTCCTGGGGCATTGGCTAGACACCTCAGGACAAAGACCTTTTCTTCCACTGCGAAAAATAGATATATATTTAGGTCTTTTCCAAGGGTTTTCCACTCAGACTCCAGTCACAATGAGGGAATACCTCAGGATTCTGAGTCTCATGGCATCCATGATTCTCATGATAACCTCTGGCACAATTCCACATGAGAAAGATACAGTGGTATCTGAGGTCTCTTTGCTCACAGCACCAACACCCATTACACTTTCAGATTCCAGTGCTGGGATTTGTCAGATGGAAAATCACTTGGTATGTATTCCTGAATACAGGTCTCCTCTTGTCCCCTCCTCCTTAAAGCAGTCAGTCATCACAGATGATTTGGACTTTGCTTGGGGAACAGAGTCAAGGGGTTGAAAGTGCAAGGTATCTGGGACAACAAACATAGACACAAGCACATAAATGCATAAGAGATGATTGCCTGATCAAAGCACTCAGTTCTCTGAATCATCTTTGGTCCATAGAGCATCTTACAAACAATACAATTTTCATGTAGTAAATCAGCAAACAATGGAGAAACCAGGTCATACCCCCTCTGCAGACTGGCCATGTTAGCTTGGGAAATGGCTTCACTGCACAGACTCACTCTGCAGGCATTCTACCTTCTGTTAGATCAAAATTGTGTTGTAGACCAGTTGAGCAGGACAAGAACAGACACTCACAAATGGAAACTAGATCAAGGGGTCTTCCAAGATTTGATCCATCTAAATGGATTTTCTCAACTAGAACTATTGGGCTACTCTCTGAACAATCAGCTGGCAAGATTCTGCTCCAGGACTCCATGCAAGAATGCCCAGAATTCCTGTGATTCCCTTCTAGCCCAGGCAACAGTGGTTCTCCCTTCTTTTTGGCAATGGCCAGGGGCAGTTGCCAAAAGCTTCCTCACAGTCTGTTCTACCCACACAAGAACAGAACTGTACGCCTAGATGATGGTCCTGGTTCTCTTTAGGCACCTTTTACTTTGATGTGTAGCAAGTACTAATGGAGACAAGAAAACCTGCTACTAGAAAATCATATATATTAGCAAATGGAAAAAAGATTTTCTAGTTGGTGTCAGCATAACTAGCACCAGTTCAGGGTTCATTATTTGGTTTTACAATATTTGTGAGTTGCTATCCCATGGCCTTTTTTACTCCCCCCATCAAGGTTCATTTGCAGTCTATTTCAGCAGGTGTGGCCATTGATCTTCCTGTTTCAGTGCATTCTCGTGTCAAAATGTTTTGCATAAGAGGCCTCAATGAAAACAAGTGGCTCCTTCTTGGATCTTAATTTTGTGTTAGAGAATCTAACAGGTGCTCCATATGAAGCAGCTAACCAGCCTGACTTGAGGTTCTTAATATTGAAAACAGTTTTAGTGATTGCTCTGACCTTTACAAGAAAGGGTATTTGAGTTACAGGGAGTCCAACTATATCTCATTTTCCACAGAGAAAGGGTTTATTTGGGAACTAAAAATAATCTTTTATGCCTAAAGTAGTATCTGAGTTTGCTTCAAGTCAGCATGTCCAGTTCCCTGTTTTCTTTCCTGAGCCTTAAATTTTGGGAGAAAGGATTCTCCGTACCTTGGATATCTACAGACAATTCAGGTACTATCTTCACAGAACTAAATCTCAGATGTTTGGATCAGTTGCTCATGTTTTGTGATGGTATGAAGAATGGACAAGCTGTTTCAAAACAGACTATTTCCAAGTAGTTGTCCAAGGCTATTGCCTTTTGTTTTACTCACAGCAACAAAGCTGTTCCAGACATGATCAAGGCCCACTGTATCAGGGCCATGGCTTCATCTGTGGCTTTTTGGAAAGGGTTAGATTCTAGAAATATCAACTTGATCCTCTGTACATACTAAAAAATAAATAAATAAATAAAAAGCTGTTTAAGCTTGATTCCTTTAGTTCAAGATCTGGCTAGTACCATTCCCCATTGGCTCTTAGACCCTAATTCCACCTCCCAAATGTAGAACGTTAGGGTAATCTACCATATAGTTAAAGCTAATGCAGCACTGATCAGCATGATGAACACTTGCCATAACAGCAGGTGCTCAGATGATCACTGCTGCAGTAGCCACTCCATCCTTTTTATTTATTTATTTATTTATTTGTATTATTAAAACACTTGATATTTGTATTATTTATTCCAGGGTGTTGACATTTACTTTTCTGTTGTTCCTAACATTATCCTTTCAGGGCTCAGCCGCTTTGTCGACATGAAAGCTCTGAAGGGCCCAAATCATTTCATTTAGTTAGCCTGAGCAGACTGATTTTCAGAGTGTATGGAAAGTGCTCTGAAACTTTGGAAGCTGGCCGGATGTTACATTCTTAGCAGGAAATAATCCATATAGCTAAGGCTACTGCAACAGTAATAATCTGAATGCCTACTGTTATGGTAAGTTTACTTACACTATACTTTTCCTGTCAGGGACTGCTGTTTTAAGGGCTGTTTGATAATAGTGTACGGTTTATGTAAACTTTTAATTTTGTGTCAATTTAAGGAATAGGAAGTGTGTTACATGGGTAGAAAATGCTTTTATGTTTTTTTAGTGCTTTTGTACACTTTCTGAAAACTTATTTTCTATGGCAGGGTGCATTGTGGTATACTGCTTTTTCTGACTGGATTGTTTTGCCTTATGCTTATTAATTGTAAAATTGTTCTTAAAATGCTGTAATCATTTGGAGCTTTTCTCCTTGGGCCTTTGCTGAAAATATGCTTCTACTCTGTCAGACTTTGTCAGTAATCTAACGCCAATAAATAAACATTTTTTTGCAAAACGGGGAACTGTGTGGGGAAGTGTAAGTGTGTGTGCTGCTTGCGAGTACATGCTTGACAATTTACATTTTGAGCACCTCATTCCTGCAATGCTTACTGCCATTCAGACCTCTTCTTTGTCTGCAGAGTGGATACTTAACTGATCTTGCTGTTTTTTCTCACTCTGTGCTTAAAATAAAAAAACAACCCAGTAAAGAGCCCTTGCTGCCACTGTGGACTCACAGTTCTTATTGCTGAGTGAATCATCTGTCATTTCCAGGACCTCTTCACATAGTTACACAGAATACAACAGTGTGGTATATAAACAAGGGGGAACCAGATCTTACCCCTTGGATATAGAGCTTTATAGTATCACCTCACTCTGTATGTATCTTAAATTCCATCAGTGCAAAATTGTATGGCAGACTAGTTGAACAGGACAAATTCAAGCCCTCACAAATGGAAACTGAACCAGGGTTTTTTTCCCCAAGAATTGACCCATCTGTGGAGAATTCCTGTGGTAGACCTTTTTGCCTCCTCCCTAAGCAACTAACAAAATTCTTTTCCAGACCAATGCCTTTTCTTTTCCTTGGACAGGAATGTTCCTGAATCCCTTTCCTGCCTTTCCAGTGATATCCAGGGTTCTTCTGAAGATTCAGAAGGATTCCTCAAATATTATTGTGGTGACTTTGTTCTGGCCCGGGCAACAGTTTTTCTCCCTTCTTTTGGAATTGATCAGGGGCAATTACCACAACATTCCTTACAGATTGGATTTACTCACACTAGATCAGGGGTGGTTGATATATCCTGACCCCAAATAACTTTGACTGGATGATATTGTCTTTGTACCTTTTTAGGCATGTATTTTCTGAGGATGTGCAGCAGGTACTAATGGCTACTAGAAAGTCATATATAGGCAAATGGAAAATGTTTTCTAGTTGGTGCTGACAGAATAACCAGCACCCATTAAGAGCTGTTGTTTCTCTGGTTTAACATTTGTACGAGTTGCTGTCCTATGGCCTGTCTTATTCTTCTGTCAAGTTTCATATGTCAGCATGTCTGCCCATGCATCCCTCTCTTTCAGTGCAGTCTCACACGAAAATATTTTTGAAAAGGGTATTAAAAAGAAACATCCCAGAAAACCAATGGCTCCTCCTTGGGATTTTATTTTCGTTTTAGAGAAACTTAACATTTGCTCCATTTGAACCGGCTCATCTGGCTGGCTTGAGGTTCTTAACATGAAAAACAGATGTTATGTGGTCCTATCTCGCCTACATTCATTACTGATGGGTTCGGAGCTGACAATCGACTCCGACTCGGCCGACTATTTTCAAGCACGAAGTCTCTAATTGGCTAGGCTAACTGGTATCCTAGGATGCAACTCTCACAAACCCCCAGATCTCGTTTGCCGCTTGTTGAGTCAGGACGTGGTCTCGAGCTTGGCTGTGGCGAAGTACCTTTTTTTGACTAGAAAACCTTGTGAAATTTTATATTTTTTCTGTGAAACAAAAGCTATTTTCATAGCTACGTTGTGTTGTGTCTGTTGTTTGGACTGTGGCAGTTTGTGGAGAGTGAGTAGTTTCCCTTGCGTTTGGCGGGCTAGGCCCATTTAAGTTAGAGGGATCTAGCCCTCTCTTTCGTTTTGTTTTGTCAGTGTTTCTAGAAGCGTTTAAGTTAGAATTCCTTAGTGTATCCCTCCTTCCTGTTGTGGTTGCTGAGTGTTTGTTTTGCTAGACATGTCTAAAGAGCAGAAAGAGCATAAACCCTCTGGGTTTAAAAAATGCTCAGTGTGCCTACAAAATGTCGATCACAGATGGACATGCCATCTGCGTTTATTGCCTTGGCGCTAAACACTTGCAAGAATCCTGCAGTGTCTGCCATTCCTTCAGTTCTAGGGTACTGCAGGAACTGAAAAATAAACTCATCTTGAAGGGCCTGGTCAAGCCCTCCTTTGAAGAGGATGTAGAATCTGCTTAGACTACTGGCAGATCCAAGTCCACTAAATCTAAGAAACTATCTCCGGCTCCATCTAGTTCCTCGGAGCCTCCGGAGAAGATTTTGAAGGTGATTACTACCTCCTCGGCTCCATTGTCTTCGCAGCCGCAGGAGAAGAACTCTGTGTTGGATTCAGCTTCCTCGGCTCCATTGGCTTCGAGGCCGCAGGAAGTATTGGTAGTACTGGAGTCTACCTCGGCTCTGATCATTTTGGAACCGATTCGGAGCCGGTCACCCAGTGTTACTCAGGAATCGATAGGTAGGAGATCCTCATCTCCTTCAGTTGCCTCCAAATCCTCTCGGTTGTCTGATTTTGGACGTGGATAGGGTGGTTCAGAGGCTCCTTCAGTCACCGGTGTTAGCTAAATTATTTTTGGCTCCGACCCAGTCGGCTCCGGAGCCCATTCCCTTACCGGTACTGATGATTCCTCCTCCGAGCATTGTGTCATCGGAGCCGGAGTGTTCGTCCCAGAGTGATGTCCTTACGCCGGCTCCGGTACCCCTGATGGGTCCATCAGAGCCGTCGTCGGCTCCAACCATTTCGATTCCTTCGTCTGGTTTCGGCACTCTGGTTTCTTCGGTCGGGCCCGAGTGGGATGCATCGGGACTTCTGTCGGCCCAGAGTCTCCCTCTCGGCGCTTCGGCTCGGGGGATCCCCACAACGGTCGTGGCCTCGGAGACGGGTCAGTCCTTGGATTTGGGGGACCTGCCTTCGAGGCCATGAGGACAACACTGGCCAGGGCATCAGCAACATCACTTGGATCGACTACTCCATCCCCATACACCCCGGCTAGAGCCTCTGATGCCCCCCTATCATTGGACAGCGGAGCTCGAAGGCCTGAAGACACCCCCATGAGTGGTCCCCAACTTTCTGAGGGCCCCTCAGAGTCTGTGCCTGAGAAGCCTCCCAGGAAGAAGTTGTGCAAGAGTAAGACTCCCAAGACGAGTCCACCTCGGATACCGACCTTGAGGATGCAGAGGGGTCCCCTAAGTCATCCTCCGATGACATCTCCTTCTCCGATATACTGGAGATTTTGAGGCAGAGAGGCGACTGGTCATCCAAGCCCCCCTCTGTGGAGGAGTCGGTATTCCTCAAGGCCTTTGGAGCTCAACCTACCGCCTCCTGGGTGTCTCCACCCTTCGAATTATTAGACCTGATCTGTCGAAGGGTGTGGGAACATCCTGATTCCGTGGAACCTGTGCCCAGTCGTCCTAACAAGTTCTTGTCTGCTCCCCCGGGGAAAGAGTTTTTGACAAAAGGGGTCCCTGTAGATGCCATGGTGGTGGCATCAGCCACTCAGCAGGAAGTTGCCGAGGCTTCCTCCTCAGTCCATCCTCCTAACAAGGAGTCCAGGAGTATGGATCGTTATGGGAAGCGCACCCTGTCTTCAGCGACCTTTACACTACGGTCCCTGAATTACCTTTGCCACTTTACTCTGCTCCAGCGGGATCTCCTCAAAGAGTTGGGAGATACCTTGACAGGTAACATGCCTCAGGCACTAGCACAGACTGTTAACGCTCAGTTGTCTACCCTTGGTTCCATAGCTAACTCGTCCATGAGGCTCATATCCTATGCAGCCGAAGGGGCGAGCAGGGCAGCTAGCTCAGGCCTTGCTCTGAGGAGACCAGCCTGGATGCGCCTGTGTAACTTCGGAGGCCTTCAAGTCCTCCTTCACGGATGCCCCCTTTGATGGGTCCTCTCTTTTTGGACCCAAAGTGAAAGAGACTCTCACCAGATGTGAACAAGAGGGTAAGACTTTATCTGCCGTAGGGGCCTGTTTTTCTCTTCCCTCTAGGCCTTATCCCAAGGCTCAGAGAGGAGGGAAGATGTGGTTCAAAAAAATCACAAAAGTCTTTCCCAGCCACTCAAGGTGAACCCCCCTCCAGAGGCAGAGGTGGGGGAAATTATTCTGGAAGGTGCCGTCCTAGGGGCAGAGGAGGCCCCCGCAATCTGGGAGACCGCAACTCCTTTCGCGGATCTTCCTATCAGCATCCCTGAGGGGTTGCCTGACTGTGCTGCTCCAGAGCCAGTCGGGGGTCATTTTTCGAAGCATCTTCAAACCTGGGAGAGCATCATTCAGGATCGATGGGTGCTTCAAATAATCACCGGAGGCTATACCATTCCCTTTGTTTCACCCCCCCCCCCCAATCAAAAAAATCCCGGATGTTCCACCCAGTCAAAGGGATCAAATATCGCTAGAAATATCAAAGCTACTAAGAAAAGGAGTCCTCCAACCGGTTCCCCTAGACCAGATCGGATCAGGAACTTACTCAGGACTATTTCTGGTGCCGAAAAAAACAGGGGACCTGAGGCCCATCTTGGATCTCAGCCGATTAAATCGCTACGTCCTGAAATCCAAATTCCGAATGGTCACTCTTCAGTCCATCTTCCCATTGTTGGAAGGATGACTATGGATGTGCTCCATCGACCTCAAGGATGCCTATTATCACATCAAGATAAACAAGGCATCCAGGATTCATTTACGCTTCTGGCTGGGAGCCAGTCATTTCCAGTTTCGAGCCCTGCCATTTGGTCTCACCACAGCCCCCAGGGTGTTTACCAAATGCTTGGCAGTGGTAACAGCTCACCTGAGACTTCTAGGATTCCGGGTGTTTCCTTACCTGAACGATTGACTCCTTACCGCCCCCACCAGGCATCTCCTCATCCAAGCCAGGGAGGCTACCATAAACCTTTGTCAAAAGTTAGGGATTACAATAAACTGGGAAAAGACTGCCTTGTTGCCCTCACAGCGTGTTGTCTTTATAGGCGCAGAATTAAACTCTGTTCTAATGAGGGTTTTTCTACCTCAAGAAAGAATAACTGTGTTGCAATCTCAGGTCCAGGCTCTATTGCCCCATAAGAAGGTCCCAGCCAGGTTAGTTCTTCAGTTATTGGGTTCCATGGCGGCGACCATCATGCTAATATCCTTAGCCAGGCTTCACTTGCGGATACTTCAGTGGCTTCTTTCAGTCCAATGGTCCTATCAAAAATTACCCCTCTCTCACCCGATTCTTCTCACAGAGCATTGCAAGCAGGATCTCCGTTGGTGGCTATGTCATTCTAACCTGAACAAGGGCAGAAATCTAATTCCCCTTTCTCCGGCTGCCACAGTGACCACGGACGCTTCCCAGATAGGCTGGGGGGGGGCATTATCTGGGCAGAACGGTTCAAGGCACTTGGCAGGATTACGAGGTAGACTTAGACATCAGTGTCCTAGAGATGAGAGCAGTGCTGTTAGCATTGCAAGCACTTCAGAGCTCTCTTCCACAGGGAACGATTGATGTTCACTCTGACAGCATGTCAGTTGTTTGGTACCTGAACAAAGAAGGGGGAACCAAGTCTTGCCCACTCTGCAGAGAGGCCATGAGAGTGTGGAATTGGGCAGTGCCTTCCCAACGGTTCCGAGTGGCAACGCACATTCCGGGAAAATCCAACGTGATAGCAGACAGGCTAAGCAGAGCTATTCTGATGCCTTACGATTGGTCCCTGAACAGCCGAGTTGCGACTCGGATCTTCAGCAGGTGGGGTCAGCCTTGCTGCGATCTCTTTGCCAGTCCCCTCAACACCAAATGCAGCAACTATTTCACTTTGATCCCCCCACAGGGGGAATCACCCAGGGACTCTCTAGTCCACGGTTGGCCTTCTGGTCTGCTCTATGCCTTTCCTCAGTTTCCTCTGTTACCAAGAGTGATTCAGAAAGCCATTCGTTTGGGAAGCAAGATGATTCTTATTGCTCCACACTGGCCCCGCCAGGTTTGGTTCCCCTTCCTTCAGCGATATACAGTGGCGGTCCTTGGACTCTGGATCCAGTACCAGACCTTTTGACTCGTATGTCGGGACAGTTCCACCCCTCCCTACAGTCCCTCAGGTTGACAGCCTGGCTGCTCCACTTCCATCAATAATTAGACTACATTCATTATCGCCTGAGGTGGTCCATATCCTTTCGTCGTCACATAAGTCTTCCACCAGAAGAATTTACTATAGCAAGTGGAGGAGGTTCTCCATCTGGGCTGAGTCACAAGGCCTAGACCCCTTCACAGCCCCGATATCAGCGGTCCTAGATTTTTTAGCTATGCTCTTCCGACAAGGCTCTGCTCCCTCCACCATTAAAGTACAGCTGGCGGCCATTTCTAATTTCCACGTATTCCATGAGCCTGCTCTGATGGGTCATAAACTTTGCAAAGCTTTTTTTAAAAGGAGCCTGGTTACTACGTCCTCCTGTGTCGGCACCCGTCGTGCCATGGGATTTAAATCTAGTATTGCAAGCCATCACTTCTCCTCCCTTTGAGCCGTCTGCCACTTGCGAATTAAAATTCTTATCCTGGAAAACAGCCTTTTTGGTGGCCATCACCTCGGCTAAAAGAGTATCTGAACTCCAAGCATTGTCCATTAGGCCCCCGTATTTAATATTCCATAAGGACAGGGTCTCCTTGAGACTTAACCTGTCCTTTCTTCCCAAGGTATCGTCTACTTTTAATCTCCACCAATCCATTGAGTTACCTGTGTTTTTTCCCAACTTCTCCAACAAGGCGGAGTACAAATTTCATCAATTGGATGTGCATAGACAACTAAGATTCTATTTACACAGGACTAAACAGTCAAGAAAATCAGATCAATTGTTTGTCTCTTTTTCAGAGAACAGGGCGGGTACCTCTCTTTCCATGTGCACTATTTCCAGGTGGCTTAACGATTGCATTACCTTTGCTTACTCTTCAGCAGGCAGAAACTTACCATTTTCAGTCAAGGCTCATTCAGCTAGGGCGGTCTCGACTTCAGTAGCATATCATGCCAGGCTTTCCTTAGACGACATCTGCGCTGCGGCCACATGGGCTTCTCATCATACCTTTATCTCTCATTACAAACTGGACGTGGCATCTAGAGGCTGGGCTTCCTTTGGTTCCACGGTTCTCAGGAGTGTTTTCCTATGAGCCTCCCAGGTTAGGGGAGCTAGGGACGCTGTCCGATCAGTAATGAATGTAGGCGAGATAGGACCACATAACATCAGTTAGTTATGTACTCACCATAACGATCTATGTATGTGGTCCATCTCGCCTACATTCTTACGTACCCTCCCACCTGCCCCCTGCTTGAAGGATAGTTGTTTTGAGACCCTTCAGAATCTGTTTATTTTTTTTCCTTCCTGGGGATGGTAATCCTCTTAAGGGTGATGTGTGTGGAATGATTGCGATTTATGCAAACAAGATCTGGGGGTTTGGGAGAGTTGCATCCTGGGATACCAGTTAGCCCAGCCAATTAGAGACTTCGTGCCTGAAAATAGTCGGCCGAGTCTGAGCCGATTGTCGGCTGCAAATCCATCAGTAATGAATGTAGGCAAGATGGACCACATACATCGATCGTTACGGTGAGTACATAACTAACTGTTTTGCTGATTGCTTTGACTTCTGCAGGATGAGAATCTGAATTACAAGCTGTTATGGAGAGTCAACCTTATCTCATCTTTCAATGAGACAGTTTCTTAGAGAACTAATCCATTTATGCCTAAAATGTCTGAGATTACTTTAAACCAAACTATCTCCCTGTTTTATTTCCCTGATCCCAGAAATGAGGGTGAAAGGATACTTCATACCTTGGATGTTCAGATAACTTGGGTACTATCTTGACAGAAAAAAAATCTTTCTGAATTTGTGATCAGTTGTTCATTTCTTGTGACGTTAAGAAGGACAACCTGTGTCATAGCAGATAATTTCCAACTGGTTGTCTTTGGCTGTTACCCTTTTGTTATTCCCACCACAGCAAAACTATTTCAGACAGGGTCAAGGCTCATTTTACTAGGGCCTTGGCTTAATTTGTGGCTTTTTTAAAAGGGCTGGACTAAGTATTCTAGAAGCAGCAATGTGGTCCTCTGTATATACTTTTACAAAGCACTGTAAACTAAATTCCTTCTCCAGGTCTAGGACAGGCTTTGGACCATTTTCCAGGGAATCCTTGATCCTTCCACTTCCATTTGTTATAAGCTGTGGTAGTCTTCCCGTATAGTTTAGGCTACTGCAACAGTGATCATTATGAAGAACATAGTACAATTGTATAAGTAAATGTACCATAACAGTAGATATTTGAATGATCACTGCTACAGTAGCTGCTACCTCCCTCCATTTTCTTTTTGTATGTGCTTTATGCTAGGGTATGGACATGTGTTTTTTTTTTTTTTTTTTTTTTTTCCTTTCTTTTCTTAGCAATGTCCTCTCAGGGCTTATCCTCCTCCTCTCAGTTGGTGTGAAAAGTGTTGAAGGGCTTGGCACCTAAACCTGCCTTTTTTAGTCAGCTAAACTCAAGCTAACTAACAGTTTGGGAGTGTGGAAGGTGCCCCAAGTCTTTTGGAAGCTGGCTGGTTGGGATATCCTATCCGGGATATAATCCATGTAGCTTAGTCTACAGTAGCAGTGATCACTTGAACATCCACTGTTATGGTAAGTTTACTTGCACAACTCTACTTTCTTCATGTTCTCAGAATGATGGTTTCTACTGTAGTCATGGTACCTTTTGCCCATTTTCACATGTGCATCCTTCATTAACCACTCTGAGTCCAGTGGTCTCAGAAGTCAGGCTACCCATCCACTCCAGTCATCATCATTCAGCTGTGCAAGGCTTATTTGGAAAGGTGGCTAACGTCCTCCACAATTAATGCAGAGAGAGCTTAGTTATTTCATCTCCTGGGGCACTGTTCAGCATGGATGCCTGCTCTTTGAGTTTGGGGGTATTTTGCTGGGAGGAGGAGGATCCAAGGAACCAGCAATAAGACAGTGGCCAATCTTCCCATCAGTGTCCTGGAGCGGAGTGTGGTCATCATAATGTTGCAGGAATTTCGGGCGCTTCTGCTGTGTTGTGCATGTTTGTGTGTGGTATTTGAATAGGCAAGGAGGAACAAGATCTTAGCCTTTTTGCCAAAAGGCCACGAGGGTTTGTAGTTGGCAATCACTTTACATAATTTTCTGATTGCAATGCACATGCCAGGAAGGACCAGCTATCTAAGAGACAGTATCAGCAGATCCATCTTAATGCCTCATGAGTGGTCTCACAATACCACAGTAGCTTGTCATGTATTCAGCTGCTGGGGCTAACCTTGCTGTGATATCTTTGCCTTCCCAATCAACAGCAAATGCAGCAACTACTTGTTCTGATCCCTCCAGAGGGACAGTCACCAAGAAGTGCTGTAATCCAGCAATGGCCTTCTGGACTTCTCTATGCTGTTCCACCTTTTCCCTAGTGTCCGAATTCTTACAGGATGCCAAAGCATAGAAAGCCAGCATGATCCGTATTGCCTCGTACTGGCCATGGCAACTTTGGTTTCCCTTGCTAAGGTGTCACTGAAATATAGTGCCCTTGGCTTTTGGAGCCACTTCTGGCTCTTCTTTCATACCCATCAGGACATTTTCACTTGGTCTTCCTCAAACTGAAATTAACCAGTTTGTTTTTCCACTTCCTTTTAATGTCCAAGAATTCTTCTGTATCTCACGGTATCATTCACATACTTTCAACATCTCAAAAATAATCCTCTCATAGATTATACAGAGGTAAATGGAAGCATTTTTTTTTCTGTTTGGGCTGCTGAGCAAGGAATTGACTACTTTTCTGCTTCTTTTGCAAGACACTTTAGTTTTTCTTGCAGTTATTTTATGCAAGTTCTGCTTACTTTACTGTCAAAGTTCAGCTGGCGTCTAATATTTCATTTTCATAATGACTTTGATTCCTATTCAGTTGCCTCTCGTAGGTTATATGCAAGGCATTTTTAAAATGAACCTTTCTGTATGTTAATTAGTAAAAGAACTGGTTCCTCCTTGGGACCTTAGTTTCGTCTTAAGGCTTGACGAAATGGGCCTTTGAGCCATCTTCTACACATCTAAAAATTCCTGTCTTTGAAGACTATATTCTTGATTGCATTTACTTCTGTAGGAAGAGATTTGGAATTACAAGCTTTGTTTTCCAGTCCTGCTTGCTGATCATTCATAAAGGCAGGGTAATTACTAATAAACTATGAAAGAAAGTTTCTAAAGTTTCCTTTTCCAGATGGTTATCTGATTGTATTTTTTTGTCTGCAAGTCGTACAACAGATCATTGCCCATTGAACCAAAAGTTTATTCTACTACATCTATGGCTACAGCGCTTTTAAAAAGTTCCTCTGTAGATGAAAAGTGTGATACAGCATTCTGGTCTGTGTTGCATATCTTTGCTAAGTATTTTAAGCTAGATGTAATATCTAGGTCTAGGGCTTCCTTTGGAGCAACAGTACTTAAGGGTATCTTGTCATGATGCCATCAAGCTTATCAGGTAGCTTGGGATTCTGACCAATCAGTCTGAGTGAACAGACCAGATGACTAGGATACAGAAGTTATGTACTTACCATAACACTGGATCATTTCATCCTGGTCCATTTGGTATGAAATCCTTTCCTTCATCCCCGTTTCAAATAGTAATTTTCTGAGGGCCTGAAAGATAATCTTAAAACTCTTGCCCTTTATCTCGTGGTCTCCAAATTATCAGTCCAATGGCAATAGCAACAAACAAGATCTGGGGCGAGTTGCTGTACAGGGGGACTGTGGGATGGAAAAACTTAAATGAGCTTACGGCTGGAACATTAGCAATGCCAAATCGATCCAACAGGAGTCGTAATGACCCATTAGTTGTATCAGATGGAACAGGATGAAGAGATCCAGCATTATAATAAGTACATAACTTCCATTTTTTAACGGCATACTATAATAAGGCACATGCCCAAAGAATACAAACAGGTTTAAGTTGTTCCTGTGCATAGAAACGAGGCGGGGGGGTATGCCTTCATTGTAGACCTACAAGCCTTACATTTGGGGAATATTTTGGGCATTGTTTAACTGAGATTTTTAAATCAATTAAACTGTACAACTGATAGTGAGATGTTTAATGATGCTTTCCTAGCAGGTTGGTCAATCTTAAGTTGTGTAATAGATTTTTTTTATGACCTGGTCAGCCTAGCACTGGCTTGCAGCTCATCAATGGTAACAATTTGATGACAAAGGTGTTTGATACTCAGCTTTACATAAGGATACTTTACAGTGGAAATGTCTATCTTGTCTGGTGGATTAGAAAACCATGTGTGATTGTGCTGGGCAAAACATCAGCCTGGACAAACATTTTAATTGATGTGCCTGTCAGACCTTTACCAAATCCAGTTTTATTTAATTATGCATTTCTGTCTTTCCCTGAACTAACAGTAGATTGATTTCTAGGTATGCAGGTGATGCAAGCTAGGCACTCGGATGATATCAGCTTTTGACCTTGGAGTGCCTACTTGGTCTGTATAAATAGCTGGGTAAAAAGTTTAGGACTGAAATTCAGCACAAGCAAATGTAAGGTTGTGTACTTTAGACCTGCAGCGGTGAAAGGACCACTTAGGTTAGAGCAATTGTTTGTAGTCAGTGATATAAAAGATCTTGGTATAGCAGTCATTGACAGACTGTCTTTCCATAATCATGCCCTGCTGTTGAGGACCAAACTTTAGAGACGTTAGACTTTTATTACTAAGAACTATATCAACAAGGGATGATGATGATCTGTGTGCAAGTCTTTGAACGGTCTGTCAGAGTGTAATGCAGTGTTTTGTATTTACACATGTTATAAAGTTAAAATGCTAGAAATGGTTCAGGAATGATTAACAAAGCAAATCAGTAGCCTTGGGGAGCATTCATATCCAACCAGACTGGTTTTTAGAGATATAGCAAAAAGATTCATAAGAGGTACATTCTTTATGGCATTGCAGGTTGTAAGGACCATTATAGAATGATGTTTTATTATCAGAATACTAGGCACTCTATTTTTAATTTTGCTGTTACTGTAAATAGTACATGTAAGAAATAGACAATTTCATAATGCAGTCTACTGCTAGGTAATGGAACTGTTTTCCATTAAGCAGACTCCGAATATATCCAAATTTATACAAAGAGTTGAGGTATTCCAGAGTGTATATTCCTTGCATGCCTCATGACTGGAGCACAGGTGGCTCTGTAATTTATATATTTAAGAACTAAACACCTGCCTGCACATTAGAATATCATGCACAATGCCATGTATGCTGCAACCTTGATAAGTAATGTCGTTTGAGAAATTTATGTGGCTTTTTGACCCAACTTTCAGGTTACTCTAGATTTGATGTCAGCTGTTTGATTTTTAACAGTTTTGCCTCCCCACTCCCTTTTTGAGTGCTTCAAGAAGTTCCATAAGATTGTCAGAGAGGGATATTATTCCAGATATTTTTTTATTTCTAGGGAAGACTCCAACCATAACGTACATAGTAGGCTTGAGTGGCCTCCAGATTCTTTTTGTTTCTAGATACTTGGGATGCAAGATAAGACCTAAGGCAAAAAACAAGCTTGAGTGACCTAATCATAATGCAGTCTACTTCTAGGTTATGGAATCCCAAAAAAGTCTTTCTGAAGTGTCGCCCTACATCGTTTTATTCTTCTGCTTTCCAGAGAAGATTAAATATATTATAGATATATATGACAATTGCCTGCATATCATGATCTAGGAGCATTCAAGAAGAGTTTCACATTTTTGTAAAGAAACCAGGCATTTGGCCTTACTTCCATCCCAAAGGTGTTTACCAAGGATATGTTCATACTAGCCACCTACCTCTGTCTGCAAGGCACATTGTTGTTTTAGTTTGGATGAGTGGTTCCTAATGTCCAGCAGCTGAGGCAGTCTTGTATGACAAAGGGAGACCCTGCACATTCCTTTCACTCCTTAAGGACTATGATCATCTTATCAAAGTTTCAGTTAATTGTGATGCAACTTCTGAATTTCATTGGTTGTTGCCTAGATACCGGATGTAGGGTATTTTTACTATTAGAGACAAGAGTCTTGAACACTTTTTCCACAGTTCTACTGTTATTAGGTGTGTCCCTTGCAATCTGCCTCTGTCTATCAGACCTTTGGGATTGAGTGGCAGCCTCTTGGTGATGCCACATGAGAGATAATGAATGAA